>NC_142803.1:5337041-5465785 GCF_049724085.1 Artemia sp. Qi Xiang Cuo
CTTGAAAATTTGTATTTATTTTTTTCTAGGGGAAGGACAACCAGTTATCAGTTTTAATAGAAGGTTGATCATATAAGTTTTGTTGGAGTTTTTTTTCAGAAGCTATGACAGATAATCATCAGCATAATGAGATTTCCGAAGGAGGAGTAAAGAAATAAGTGACCATGAGCGCGTACCCAGCAGCCCTAAAAAGAGGAATAAGTTACCCATGCCTTAAAAGAGGCTGTCGCATATAACCCGAACCAGTTTAGAAATTAAATCCAATGGTCATTTTTATTGATATTTTTCTTGTCATTAACCCCCCCCCCCCCAAGAAAAATCCATAAAAAAAAGTCCTAGAAACATCCCAGGGGATTATATATCAATTTCTACCTCCCGTCCCCACGTCTTTCCCTTAGGACTAATTCTTAATTTATCGGAAGGTTCAAGGAGGTTCAGGGTATTTGGTCATTAAAATATATCCGTTGAGGCACCCTTCCCCTCCCTACCTGCAAACGAATCAGATAGCCCCCTGTCAGAGGTTAACCGAGAGCTCTGGTCCTTGCGTATAAGTCGAAAGTGATTGGTGACCGTTTTAGTCATGGGAAGGTATTTTCCACGAGAGTATTTTCTGGAGGGCTATTTCCCGTGGGGAGGGGTGTATTTTCCGCGGGGCGGGGGTATATTCCTAGGAGTTGGGGGTTTTTACGGGGTTTAATGTCCGGGAGGGGGTATGTCCCTCGGGGGGGGGGGAGGGTAAAAGTAGATACCTGGCACGCATCGTGTAAAGAGTTTAGCTTTAACTAAAATTGTTTAAACAGAAAAAAAAATAATAACACACCGATTTAGATTGACAAAAAGGAGACTCGGGAATTCAACTATATTCCCCCATCTTTTGCAACCTTGATTGCCACATTTGCTGCACCTTAAAAGAAAAATGAAAAAAAAATATATCTTGTAATAATAAATTAGTGTCTATACGAAACCTTCCTTAGTCATCTAACCCTACAATTTTAAATAATTCTGGGAAGTCCGGCTTCTCTTCCGTAGAAAATTCTCTTCCCCCATAAAAAATTCCTCAATAGAAAGATCTTCCCACGTGCCCCCCCTCCCCTCTACTTGATAAATTCCCCATAAACACTTCTGTAGACTATACTACCCAATAACCCAAACTATATTTAAACAATTGGTAAAGTTCATAAAATGCCCCCCTATGCTCGGAGACTGTGTGGGGTTAAGTTATCCCCAAGGATATAGTTACTAGATTTTTCAACTACGCTGAAAAAAATAACGATCTCAAAATTTTGATCGGGTAATGTTGGGAAAAAATGAGCGTGGGGGGGGCGAGATGCCCACCAATGTTTTCGGTCATTTAAAAGACAACCAGAACTTCTGATTTCCCGTCGACTGAGTCCTCTCCCGATTTTGTACGATCACTGATTTGATATGATGACCCCTGGGGAAAACAAACAAATAAACACGCATTCCCTGATCTATCTTGTGTCAAAAAACACAAAAGTCCACATTTTTGCACATGGAAATTTGATACCTCTAGAAGAGCTTGAAAACTTTACAGGGGAAAAACATGTGGATGCTTATCCTTATTTCAAAAAGATTGGCGAATTTTCTCAGGTTTGTAACAGGTAACGGGTAAAATTAAAATTTATTCATTTTACATATTTTGAATAAGCATCAATGTTTGATTCTTTTCATGTACCTGTTGTGATCAAGACTCTGTTTCTTAGAGTTTCAGTTATTAATAAGACGCAGATCTCCTTACTTAAAGTTTGTTAACATGAACTGTAAGAATTCAGAGTCCCATTTTGCATACAATTTCAGTGGACATTGTCCGTCACGAGTCAGCCCAAAATCATGATAGACTATCTATAAAGAAGTGAAACTACATCATTTTTATGCAATCTTTAAAGGGGCTTCTGTCAGGTTTGGCTGTCTGTGGTTTTTCTCCAAATAGCGATGGCTACTTGATTTTAATTCAAATCTAAGGCCTCAAATTCCATGGAGCTAACATTTCGAGCCTCTGTGGCCAATTGGCTAATTATTCTTTCCTGCATATTCTTATCAAATTAGAGAGTCAGAGGAGAAAAAAGAAAAGATTATTTTAGAGCCAATTTTCCATTGGTGCCACCCAAACGTTAATTATCCCTCACTAATTATCCTTACAACATACTTCAGACCAGCAAAATCATGTATACAGCTATGTATATCTAAAACACGTAAAAATTACCTGATTGGAGTCTTTTCTGGCTCCAAAAAGCTGTCAACACATTGGCTTATACTTTTTGAAGCCAAAGGAACAGTAACTCCAAATGTGGATTCCTTCGGCAATGTCTTTGAATATTCGTAATGCTAAAATATCTTCATGGGACACTTGACGAACATCAGTTTTGGTTTCTTGTTCCATTTTGCTTACTATGAAATACAAAAACTCATGAGCATCTCTAAGCTCATTGATCTTAAAAGGGCCAATATCTAAAAATAAACAAGTCTAAACTGATGTGAAGGCGATGGATGAAACCTCCTTTGTTGAAATCAGTTGCACGCAGTTGGAATATTTGCAATTAGTATATAAAGTCAATACTTTTAATGCATAGAGAATTATGTACTAGTACAGTGTTGCTTCTTAACGGCTCCAGATCTAGAGCCAGAGCCAGCCTGCAGGTTTAAATATTCTAATGTTAGTTCGGAGACTTATCTTTCTATTCTTAAAAACTATTTTAAAATGTAAAAAAAAAAAACACTAAGCCTTGGCTATTCAACTTTTAATTAAACAAAAGTATTTTCAACAGAAAGTAAGAGAAGAAACATTAAAACTTAAAGCGCATATAAATTATTCCATAGATGAGGGGCGTTTTCCACTGCTCAACATATCACTAAAATATTTTAAGACTTTTAAAAAAGCTTCTCATTGTTCTAATTAAACAATCCGTGCGTTTTAGGAGTCGTTCTTAAAGAATTGGGACAAATTCAAACGTTAGCGTAAAGGGTAAGGGTTGGAGGGGGCGGAACGTATTTTCATGTAGGTAATAATTTATTTTCCTTTTAAGTTTTAAGTTTGCTCTTCACTTTCAGTTGGAAAAACTGTTTTTTTATATTTAATTTTTGATTGTTTTTTTTAAATAATGCTAGAAAATATGGCCCAGCCTAAACGGATAAATCACACTCCCCACGAAAATGTTCTCTAGACAATTCAATCCTTGTGAAAATTTACTCCGGACAATTACCCTTAACAACTCCAAGCATAAAATTGAGACGGAAAAGAGAAAGAAATCACCCGTGTATAATGTCCCCTTACAAGTTCACCCCATGACAACGTCCCTCCCTCCGGGAGATTCCCTATATAACTATCCTCCGCACAAAATTGGTCCATCCTCCCTCTGGATAAAATAATTTTATTCCTGAATGAATGTTTGTTTTAATTTAGACTGACAAACTTTATGGGAGACAGGAGGGGGCGCTAATCATGATTTTGCCCTAGACACAAGAGAGGCCATTACCGCTTCTGCCTTTAGCTATATTTGAGAGTTATATAATTTTTCTATAAATAATATATCCATATTTCAAATCTAGTGGAAATAAACTGCCACCGCTGCTTTCTTACAGTTCGTTACCATGGAGTGCTTGATGAAAACACGCTGCAAAAGGATTTTCATTAAAAAATATCATTCCTTGATATTTTCACATTAATACCCCTGATTTTTAATAGCCATTCTGTACCCTCATGCACATCCCCCCCCCCAAAAAAAAAATTCTTGGACAACTTCCAGACGACAGTGATGATTGAAACAAAACCAAAAATCGTTTCGTTCTCAGGCAGCACTATTGTGCATGTCCATTATTACCGTATATAAAACTTTATGTTGAATTTATTACCTTTTATCATGTTTGAAATTATTCTTTGATAAAATGGTCCGGAATACATAATCCAATTTGAGTAGAGATCATCGACTGAAGACAAAATATTGTTTTTCTTTCTAATTTCAGTCAATAGATCTTTTCTGTCAATTTCAGAATTGAAAAGAACCTAAAGGAAGAAATTAGTATTGGAAGAAACTAAAAAAGAACAGAAATTATTCCATGAACGAAAGCAAACTACCCCCTCCCCACCCATAACCTTAAATTTTTCTTAGTGTTTTTTTAGGCCCCCCTAAACCCCCAAAACCAAAAATTTTAATATTTTAAAATCAATAATAAATCAAGCTTTTAGATCCCGTTATCCATTGCAAATGCCCATTTGACTTGTTTCCTGTAATATTTCATAGCGGCGTGTAAGATATAATGCGCAAGTACCATAAAATAATTATATTTTTTCATTTATTGGCAAAAAAAATATATAAATAACTTCAATAGATGAGTCCTTTATTGTAAAATCTCCTCCCAGCTGGCAGTCCCAGGTTCTATTTGTAAAACTACACAAATCCCCAAGGTCTCCAGAAACCTGTCGTTCCCATATTCTACTGAAAAAATGCATTCTCAACGTCGAATTACATAAATTTTCCGTACCATAAAGACTGGGACAATTATCAAACCATATAAATTACAAGAATATGCTGACCCAAAGCCTTCCGAAATTTGTGAAACTACATTTTCACTCTAGTAATTACTGCTGTTCATGCCCTTTCCAGTATGAGTCACTAAATGTTGTGTATGTGACACCGTCATTTAGCTTTAAAAAAAATTACGAAAAAACAGTTTCAGAAAACGAATACTCTTCTCAGTTGAGTCTTTTTTAAGTGAAATCTTTCAACAAATGGGGGCCATTAACCAAGGGGAGACTAAGACCCCTCGTTGTTAGCTTGCCACAATTTTAAAATAGCACTTTTATTATCATTAATTTAAAATTAAGGTTTTTCCAAGGGAAGTAAAGAGCGAAGTAGAAACTTAAAACGAACACAAATTATTAATTCACAGCCTATCTAACATATATCAATAAAAATAATGCAGACAAATCAATTGGTGATGTTTCTCTCTTTTTGTAGTATTTCAGAAAACTAGCACTTTACTAGATACACAAAATAATATAGGAGTTTTGTTACGGTAAAATTAAACCTGTTAAGGAGACTTTTAACAGTATAAAAGTAAAGCATTTTCAGATTGTTATTATTTTTTTTTTATTTTGCCTCACTTCTGCACAATGAGCTCAGTTCAATTATTGACTGTCGTTTTGGATCTGAAAAGGACATTTCATGATTGTTTTGTAGACAAGTTCGAAGTGAAGTGATCTTACTAGTATTAGAACTGCAAACTCGATTTAGAATATGTATCACAACCTAAAATCATCTTTTTCATAGAGAGAAGTAACTGGATTTCCATAGTTCCTCTTATTGTTATGTTCTTCATTTTAAGTAATACTTTGTGGCAACAATACGTTATATGATAAATAAATTAACCATTTTATGATATGTAATGAATTTAAGCTTTTGATTTTTATGCCTATGTTTCTAAGATAATTTTAATTGTATACTGAAAGTTACTGAAATAGCAGTTCCTGTAGGACTATGAAAAGTGTTATAGGCTAGTTTGTTGTTGTGAGACTGCTTATTTAGTTTTGACTCCTAAATTGATTTTAAAAAACAAAGTTTTTCCGAGGAAAGTAAAGAGCGAAGTTGAAACTTAAAACGAACAAAAATTATATATAACACATATAGCTATTAGATTTTTCTACTATGCTGAACAAATTGGTTATCTCAAAATTTTGATTGGGTGACTTTGGGAAATAAATTAGCATGAGTGGGGGCCTAGTTGCTCTCCATTTTTTTCTGTCACTAAAAAAAGGCACTAGAACCTACTCTAGGACCACTGGGTCAATACGATCACCCCTGAAAAATAAAACCCTCCTCATCCGTAATCTTTCTTCAGGCAAAAATACAAAATTCCATAATTTTTGTAGATAGGAGCTTGAAACCTAGACTACAGGATTCCATGATACGCTGAATCTGATGGTGTGATTTTCATTAATATATGTTTAGTCTTACCCATTAAAGACTACGAGCCTGAAAATTTTTCAAGATTTTCGAAAAAGGGGGAAACACCCCCTAAAAGTAATAGAATCTTAATCAAAATAATACAATCAGACATAGCGTATCAGAAAACCCCTCCCGTGGAGGTTTCAAGCTCCTTTCTGCAAAAATCCGGACGGTTGTATTTTTTGTCAGAAGAAAGATCACGTATGCGTGTTTATTTATTTTTTTATTGTTTATTTTTTTCCCCAGGTTGGACCAGATCAACCAAGTGTTCATAAAGTATCATGAGAGGTCTAATTCGAACACAAACTAAAAGTTCTAGTGCACGTGATAAGGCACCGAAAACATTGGAGGGTAACTAGGTCCCTCTCCCACCCCCTTTTTTCGCAAAATCGTCTGAACAAAATTTTGAGATAGTACTGTCGTTCATCTTCAGTAAAAGACCCAATCACTCTCCCTGTTGATATCCCCAGACCCCCCCCCCCCCCGCGCACCCACAGCAAGTTAAAATGTAATTAATTTATAAAAGTTCACCATTTTGTACAAGTATAAAAAAAAAAAATTTAACCTAAACTACATTCTAACTGATTTGGGGGGGGGGGAGTGGTTGACATTACAAAAAAACTAAAATTTAATCTAAATTTTTAATTAGTTAAAAATTATTTTATAACGAAACCATAAACACAGTGTTCGTTTAATTGGAACAATAAGAAGCTTGTTTTAAAATTAATAAAACAGTTCAGCGCAAAGATGTTTGTGTTGATGTCTAGCGATCCCCCTCATATTATAATTAATTTCGTTTCTTTTTAATTTTTAATTGTTCTCCTAAATTAAATCTTTCATAACTTTTTTTTTTTTTTATTTCTGATCTTTTTTTAAATATTTCCCGTAAATATAGAAAAAAAATGCATTTAAAAAAGATTATATAGAAATAGCTAATCTCACTGAAATTATTAAAATTTTAATCCTTTGATTAAAAATAGTTCAAATAGTACTTTGGTACATCCCCTGGGCAACCCTGTCAGTTATGCACCTCATCACAAAAATATAAAAAGTCGGCTTCTCAAATAAAATATTTTTCGCTATAATGTAATTTCGACAGCACTAAACATGTACCAAGGTCTTCCACGCCCACTGTATAAACATTTGGTCATCATGGCTGCAGCGGCAGCTGCAACCTAGTAAAGAGTGAACCACAGCCCATAGTAATCAAAAGTTGAAAACCGTGTTTTCAAAAAAAACTGTCTAGTGAGAAAAAATTGCCATTTAACACTGAATCAGGGATGGTAACTATTGTTTCGGTTAATCTTAGAAGTTAAAGTTTATTGTGAAAAGAAATGTATAGTGATATCGAAAAAGAGCCTGAAACCCCTAGAAGATGGCGTGAAATCTAAATAAAAAGTGCATCATTGGAATCAACTTGGCCAAAAACCTTTTGTAGGATAATTACAGTCCCCCACCTTAAACACCAAGGAAAATGACTTTTTTGCATGGGTAGCACTGATCTGTCTCCCTTTTTTTTCCCAGGGCTAGTGGTTTACCAGAACATAATAAAGAGATTCTTAATGGCTCATTTGAAAGATGTTTCTCACATTTACGTGCTTTTTATAAATTCCACTCTCTGCAAGTGCCATATGGCACAAAAATGGCACATTTTGTGCCATTTCTCAAGAGGGGGGGGCTAGCGGGCTACAAAAACATCGTATACAGATGTTTAATAGCTCACATTAAATTTATTTCTCATATCTAAGTTTTATCTATGAATTCCACCACCTGCAACTACCAAATGACACTATAAATGGCACTATTGATGCCATGTCTTAAGTGGAAAAGCTAGGGGCTAGTGGGCTGCCAGAACGTCTTAGAAAGATGTTGAATGGTTGATTTGAAAGCTATTGCTCATATCTACATGACTTTAATCAGTTTTGACATCCGTAAGTGCCAAATAGCAAAAATACTGGCACCTTTTGTGCCCCTTCTAACGTTGAAAAGCTTTGAAGTATAAAAAGGTATCATTGTAATAATTATGATCCAAAACTCTTGATTGGAGATTCACAAGGGACCCTCACCGTCTACTCCCCCTACCAGCAGATAAACATGAACAAAAGAGTCCATAATGTTATCACAAATTTTTTTTTTTCGTCTGCAACATAAAATAGATAAAATTAGAAAAAAAAAATTTAAACTGACAAACGAAACGGAAAAAATAACACTCACAGCAGGTGTAGACAATTTTTGATCTCTTACATTTTGACGAAACCACAGTTGTAACTTGCAACCAGTGGCTCCTGCTCCAGCATTTTTACTGAAGAGGGGCACGAAGGGTCCCTCTTCGAATAGACTCCAAATATTTATGAAGGGAACTGCTCCTATCCGCCCCCAAACGCGGCCCTTGCTTGCAACAAAAGAAAAGATTTGTACATCCACCGACTCATAAAACACAAGGGCCGTTTAATATGAGTAGGAGGCTTTTTAAAAATTGCGATAAACTTTAGTGCAAAGAGCAACGTATGGAGGAAGGAGACAACCCATTCACATACAGAATAATTTCTGTTTGTATCGAGTTTTAACGTTGCGCTTTATTTTCAGTTGAAAAAATTGGTTTATTTAATTATTTTATTTATTCTTTTATTATAAAAAAAAAAAAATTTTATTAAATGAGAAAGTCAGAAAGCTGTAACAATGGGGCACTTTTTATGGCATAAAAAGCCAAAGCAAGGCCAATGCCCGCTTTTTGTAATACAAGCATTTTGAATTATTTAGAAAAAAACCCTATTTGGGGAGTAAATTGAATTCAAGACTCTTAAACGCGATAAAACATATGTACTATGAATCAGCAATAAATGGGCTTTCAAATGAGCTACTAGACAAGCAGACATGGTTTAATCCCTCAAAAAGTATCCTGAAAATCGCCTCGGTTCTAAACTAATTGAGTTTGGGCTCCGAATTTTGTCGAGTGACATCTCGTTTGAAGTGTTTCATCTGTCTAATGAGAGCACTCCCAGTTTTGACATGAAAAGGAACCTCGTTCTAATTCTTTGGCCTGTTTACACATGAAATTTTATTACTTGTGCATTAAAAAAAAACTGGTTTTGTTGAATAAAAAAGTCACAAAGTCCTGTAACAATGGGGCACATACTGCTTTTTATGGTAAATATTTAGGACATTGTTTTCATTTAATAAAAACACTGTATGTGGCATAATAAGCACAAGCGAGGCCAAAGTCCAAATGTATCTGATACAAACATTTTAATTTGTCAGTACACAACATAGATTCATAATTTAAAATAAATACCAGGTTTCGTATGAAACAGCTTGATAATCTTCTTTGAAAAACGAATTGGCGATAGTAGTAATTTTTACAGACTAAAGGAAATACACGAACTTTGACAAAAATATTTTAGAAGAATGAATAACCTTCATTCACAAAAGAGGGAAGGGGGTAGTCTGCATGTTTTTTTGTGATAAATCACTTTTATATTGCTAAACATTGACCTTGTTTTTATGTATCTTTACTACTACTACTACTAACAACTAACCGCAGCACCAAACCGCCTGAGGCCAACACAGTTACGCACCCTCCTCCTCCATCCCAATCTATTCAAAGCCTCCCTTTTTACACCCGCCCACGAAGTTCCCATTTCCTTGAAATACTTTCTTTATGACGTCCTCCCACCCCAGACCAGGATGACCTGATTTCCGCTTAGCCTTAGACAGTTGACCGAAAAGAATAATCTTCGGCATTCTGTCATCCTTCATCCGCAAAATGTTCCCTAGTCACCTCAACCTTTTTTTCATTATAGCCCTAGAGGGCGGTATTGAACCATATTGTTTGGATGGACTATTGTTTGAAATACGATCAGTCAGCTGGGGACCCAGAACAACATTTAAAGAATTTCTTTAATGTGTTTCTTTTATGATTACGTATCTTTTTTATATAATTAATTTTATAAAAAAAGTGTTTTCACCTGGTAGTAAGAAACAACATCAAAATTTAAAACGAACATAAATAATTGCTTACATGAGGTAGATTGCTCATGTATCAATACCTTTTTCTTTACTCTAAATTTGGACTTTTCGATAATATTTTAAAAGGATTATTATTCCCATTTAATGGCACGTGTGTTTTATTAGTAGCTTTAAAGAACTAAAGCAAAAAGGCAAATTTCATTGTAAACAGCGTGGTATTGAGGAGGGCGGCACCCCCCCCCTCATATACGTAATAATTTCTGTTCGTTTCAAGTTTTGCTGTTCCTCCTTACTTTCAGCTGAAAAAAATTTTTTTTTATTTGATTTCTGATTGTTAAGAAATAATAGCGAGAAATTCGGCTCCCCCTCCATGGACAGTTCTGTTCCGGTAAAATAGTCCCCCCCTCCACCAAGTAAATTTCTTGCAGTCCCCTTCGAATGAATTTTTTTTGTAGCGCACGGTAATTTGCCAGAATCTCTGTGTGATTTTAAATCATGCATAACATCCCGGTCTCTGGGGAAAATTTTTTCCAAACATCTCCCATTCCTAGTATCAAGTTTATCCCGGATTCCCTTTCGCCCATGGACCCCCCACCCTCCCCCCACCTAAAAGATAATCTAGGCAATTCCACCCTTGCGAAAAGATCCCTTCAAATATGTCCATCAAAGATTATATCAGACAGCAGCAAATCACAAAAATAAAATACCTGTAGAATTTTAAATTCATCTTGTCTCCAAGTCTTTTCTAGAAACATGAAACAACACGTTTCAAAATATAACTTGAATCACACGACAACATTAACACGAGGACAGGATTCAAAGAATATATAGTTAAAAGAACTCGCAAACTCGCAAAATCCCCTGCGATCTTTTATTTATTTTATGATATGTATATGTGACACACCCATGACTGATATATTTTGAATATTTTTAACATCCAAAGTTTATCTTTCTTGTGGCATGATATGTCTCTGTGAAATACTTTTGCCGACAGAAGTCAAATCTCCCCTCCTGTAACTTGATATGGTCTATCTTTGTTTGGGTTCTTGGGCACTGGGCAACTGGTTTTGTTAAATAAAAAGTCACAAAGTCTTTTAACAGTGGATTACCTATTAAATTTTATGGTAAATACTTTGTAAAATGTTTTTCACTTAATAAAAATATTGTATATGGCATAATAAGCCCGAGCGGGGTCAAGCGAGGCCAAATCCCGCATGTGTATAATGCTAGCATTTTAATTTGTCAGGAGCCTAAACTGAGTGACATCTTGATTCTTTGTAACAAGTAACTTGCCTCTTTGTGAAATGCGTTTACCGACAGACTTCAAGTCTTGCCTCCTGTAATTGATAATTATCTCTCTTTGTCATATTCACCTTGCCGACACAATGCCTTGCTGACATAAATTGAATATATCTTTGTGAGTAGTAGAATTCTTGTGTGTATACCCGCATCGTCTGGGATTTGCTAACTTTATATATGTTACTTTTCTAAATCACCATTTAAAAAAGAAATGGACTATAAATTTGCTGTGCTAAAGGTAATGGTGGTATATATTTTTCAAGTTGATAGCTAGGGGTTCTGGGCGCTGGGCGCTAAAGTATTAATGAATTTGGGTTCTTTGGGCGCTAGTGGGCGCTGGGCTTTAAAGTATCGTTGGTGCCATGTGGTGGATGTCCAGCTAGCTTAAGTTGCAGCTATTGATGCAACCATCTTTTATTTTTTATGTAAGCCTAGAGTTGTACTAGTACACAAGGAAACATGTTAAGAAAACAATTCTTGCTTCATAATATGCAGAATAATCCTAGTTAGCATATTTTGCAGGGGGAGAACCTTTTATCTTCATTTCTTTCACCATTCTACCATTTTTTTAAAAACAGAATTCTGAAAAATAAACATGGACCCAACTGTATTTTCCCTTTTTTAAATGATCTATATATGTGATTAAACACAATCAGTGCCATGTAATAATTTTTCACAATGCATATTAATAGACAAATACTGATAAACTAGGTAAAGTTAGGGTTAGGTTTGATGGTAAATATTTACCAAATCATATTATTGAGTTACAACTAAAATGAATAGGCCACTCAATGCCTTTTTTATGCTCTTACAAATATAATAATCATTTTTGTTGGAAATGAATTTAGCCCCCACCCATACATATACCAATTCAGGGTATCTATTTGCACATTAGGGGGTAGCAAGAAAGTTTAAACTTATCTCTCATTTACATCAGAAATAAAATTACCCCCACCCCCGTGATGTGCAAATATATACCCTGAATTGGTATATATAGGGGTGGGGTCTAAAATTCATTTCCAACAAAAATGATTATTATATTTGTAAAGAGCATAAAAAAAAGGCAGTCAATATCCACCAAATCATATTATTGAGTTAGGACTATAGTGAATACACAATTCTATGTCTTTTTTTTATGCTGATTACGAATACAATAAGCATTCCTATCGAAAATGAATTTCAGCCCCCCCCTATATATGCTAATTCAGGGTTAGGTATAGCCTATATAGGGTGGGGGGGGGCTGAAATTATTTTCCAATAGAAATGCTTATTATATTCGTAATCAGCATAAAAAAAGGCATCAAATGGTGTATTCACTTTAGTTGTAACTCAATAATATGATTTGGTGTATGTTTACTGGTTTGATTAGTTAGATGGCGGTTGGGTGTCTTTTTATAAACAATTTTCAGGACTAAGGGCTAGGCACATATAGCTGATTTCAGGAACTGATTTCCAAATCAGTGCCAATTTTAAAAGAAATTGGTGTCAATTTGAGCTTGAAAAATTTTCTAGTTTTTAGCACTGATTTACAAAATCAGCACCAATTTTCCTCATGATCATTGCAAAAAATAGGGATACAAATAAATAGCCAGCCAGAGATGTCTGTGGTGAAAGACCCTGCTACTGAGCTGAGAACTAAGCTGGGATCAATCATGCAACTATTGACTATTTGTGTCCATGATTCTTTGTTTTGAAAATCTCATGCAATAAATTTTTCTTTCAAGAAATTTTTCTTAATGCTATTGTTTTTCTACTGATGCTGAAATTGGTTCCCAAAATCAGCAATGTGTGCCAAGCCCTTTAGAAAATAGACACAAATATATAAAAATGTTATAGAAAAACTTGAAATACAAGGAAAATAATGAAGATAAAGGCTCTCTCCCTGCAAAATATGTTTACTAAAATTATTCTGCATATTATGAAGTATTAATTATTGTTTAACATGTTTCCTTATGTACTGGCAAAAGCCTAGGCTTATACCTATAATAGTTAGCCTCCTATGAAGGAAACATACTAAAGAAATAAAAGTTTTGCATTAGCCTAGAATCAGGACTATTGAGAAGGAAACATGTTCAGAACACTATTCTTGCTTCAAAATATGCAGAAAAATTATTGTTAACTCATTTCAAAGGTGCTTACACTATAAATATTTAATCGTTAGCCTCCTATTAAGGAAACTTGCTAGAGAAATAGAACTTTGGCATTAGCCTAGAACTGAAGCCATTGAGAAAAAAAAATGTTCAGAACACATTTTAGTAAATATAGAGCAATCCACATTTTTTACCTACAAATAAAGTGAACATAGCATTTAATGCCTTTTTTAGAGTCTTTCTGAATAGCCTATACTAATTGTTTTACTTGCAAATCCAATTCTAAGTCCTTTACAAGCCCTCAAAGATGATACCCTTTGCTCTTATTTTAAATAACCTATTGCTTATACACCTCTGTTAGCTCCACTCTTGTTAAAACTGGTTTGCCTGTAAATTGAATTGGTGGTGACAAAATTAAGAATCAATAAACTTATGGGAAATATATAATATGGGCTATATATTTGGGTAAGTTTGGAAAGGTTTGGTGAAAATTAAATTTGTGAGCAAAGTGATCAATATTTTCAGAAAGAGCATAAAAAAGGCATCAAGGGGTATTTTTACTTTATTTGTACATCAGAAATGTTGACTGATCCATATTTAATCACCATTCTTACTTCATTGTATGCCAAAAAAATTGTTAATAAACTGAACACAAAGGTGCTCCCACTATCTCCCCCCTAATATGCAAATACATAGCCCAAATTAAATATTTCCAAAGAATTTTCCAATTCACCACTCTGTTTCTAACCCATGTACCTATTAACTGAATCAATACTGATGAATTCAAGAAGCAGAAAAACACCTTGGAAATGTATAATTTGTGCCATATATTTGTATATTAGGAGGGTTGAGATAAAGTGTTGAAGTGGATTTCCAAGTACAAAGAATAAAGAATAATAAAAAAATTACCAAAGATACCAAAATTATGAGACCAAATTTATGTTAAGGTCTTTATTTTGAAATTGATCAGATTTTTTTTCCTTGCTGCCAGGACAACATTGGAAATGTAAGAGTTGTGCAGTCATGTGTTATACTAAAACTTTTTAAAGATAACTTTTGTCATTACTATTCCATGCTTTCATTGTTTGTTGAGAAAATTTTTCTTTTATAAATTTCTATTTAGTAGCAGTAAAAATAGGCACTTTCTAGGTATTATTTTGAAATAGGTGTAGATAAATTTTCTCTTTTAATTTTCTTGCAGGGTTCAAAAGTGGAAGATAATTTTGAAAAAGTAATTCCAAATATGCAAAATATAGATTTTAAGTGCCATTTTAGACTTGAAAGAGGGCCTGTTGAAATTTTGTGTGAAAAAATAGCAGCACTCAATATGGTCATAAGAAAACGTTTGCCATTGCAAAAGCAAGTTCTTATTACTCTTTGGCTCCTTGCTCCTCCAGACAGTTATTGGTCTGTTGGAGACAGATTTGGTGTGACTGCAGGAGCTTCAAAAAGAGACAGAATTGCAGAAAGTTTTTGAGGTAAGTTATATTACTTTTTCTGGTTATGTTACCCTACAAATCATTTAACTAATATTCTTACCACTTCATATAGTTTGACTGAATTGTAATATTAATATGTACTTATTTACCTTTGGAATACATGTTGATAACCCTAAAGGTTCTCTAATACTTGCAAAGCCCCTACCTGAAACAAAAAGTTGACCAAACTTGGACAGAACAAAAGCTTTGATCTCATTGCATTGTGGCAAAACTGTGGTATAACAAATTTTAGATTAACATGTTTATTATGATCCCAATTTTATCCGTACTTAAAAAAATGGGGCAGGGGGAGGGGTCTAGCCCTTTGATTGTGTGGCCCACTTGCAACATAAGCAAAGTCAGAAGCCATTTATTTTTTTTTATTAAAATAACTACCTCTTCTGAGAGTCACTTATTGCAAGCTTTCTTATAATATCTTGTAAGTCCGAAATTGTTTATTAAAACGAAGCTACTTTTTCAATACTTGCTTCTATGCTGTTCTTGAAATATTTTGTTGACTGCTGATATGAAATTGGATTTTTGGTGATTATTTTCGATTTGTTAGGAATATTTAAATATGTGGCATTAGTGGGGAATGGGTTTAAAACACTATGACCTACTGTACCCCCCCCCCCCTCTTTCCTTAGAAGGAATTCAGTAATAGTTAAATTGATTTTAAGCTTATTATAATTATATCACTCATACAATTATTTGATTCATTCACAGAAGTGTTGTAAACCATCTCTACAGCACAATTTCATGTGGAGAGTTTTACAGCAAAGATTCCAAAGCTATTTCCATATGGAACCTGATTAGTTTGAAGAGACTATGCTGCTTGCTTAATACTCATCAAGTTTTTGTCTCACAAATATGTGGGAACCTTTTATTTTACTAATGTATATTTTGAAGTTAGGAGACTTTTTGTTGACTAATTTTAATTGTCTGTTAATTGTAATATTTAAAATTAAAGTGTTGCTGATTGTGCAGCGTTTTCAATTTCCTTTACTTGTTGCTATAAACAGTAAAAATAGGTGAAAATTCCTACAAAAAAAAATTCAGGTCATTTCCAGGTACACAGAGTATATCATATACATATATTAAAAGATAAAAAAATGACAAATTTGGTATAAAAAGGCTCATTTTTGCTGTTTCAGGGTTTCTAAAATGTCCTTTAGGACCTTCAAACTTTGCTTTTTTACTTCCAAAGTCTCCTCTTTTAAGACCAACTCTTGTTCTCTTAATTCTTTTTTTTTCTATCTCTTCATAACTTTTTTTTTGTTGATTCTGGTTTGGTTGTTTTGGTCTTTTCGGTTGATTTGCCATAAACTGGTTTTGCCTTTATTTTCTGGTCTGCCTTTATTGTATGGCAACTGCTGGCCAAAAAAAATGGTGCAACTTTGGGATTGTTCCCCATGAAAATATCCATGTCGTCAAAGTATGGCCAGTTCATTTTTCCAGCTCCACTTCTTCCATTTTTCAGTCGCTGAACCTTGTACTGAGCTTTTAAGTTCTGCATTTTAGTTTTGCAGTTTTTGGGTGTAACTCTCACTGCTGCTTTTTTAAGTTCTTTAGCAGCCAACTGCCAAACATTTTTTGATAAGCTTCGATCTTCATTTCCTCTTTTTTTTTTCTTCACAAAAATAAATCAATAATTTCGTTGCCTTCATTGTCCATGGGTTGCAGTTTTCGCCCAAAGTCCCTAAAAAATTAAAAGAAAGAGACTTTTAAGACCTCAACCACCAAGAACATGCGACTGAATTGCGAAATTCAGGAAAGGGAGACAAATTATTTTATTGTAACGCTTATATATATTTACACTACTACATTATGTCCCTAATTTTTACAATAGTATGTAGTTTTCCCAAAGTGACAACATAATTTTAATTACAGCAAATAATGAATTTATGGCTCACTGCAGTGAATTTATTGCTTACTGTAAGTTCAAAAAAGGCTGTAACAAAAATATATATCTCTTAGAATGCCTCCTTGGCCACGCTGCTTCTGAGAATTGTTTAAGATGATAAAATTATTCTATATTTGGACAGCTGAAGAGAATCATAAACTTTTATTTTCTCCTGAATCTCATGTTGCTTGATTAAATAGTAGTTATAATAATAGTAGACTAAAATGGTGCCCCCCCTGACCAAACCTAAAGCTTTTAAATGTTCAAGGGAAAAAAATTGGAGGGAAATGGAGCTTTCAGCTTTCATAACTGTTGCAATGAATTTGTAAGCTGAAATATTACCCACTTTGAAATAAAAGGGTATAAAATTCATAGTAACCTGCTGTGTCACTAGATAAAGATCCAGATGCACATTGCACATCCATCTCTGTAGTTGCAGAACTTTCAGGTTGGTATATTTCAATAATGGTCACCAAAGAAATATCAGCATCAGAAAAGCCCCATTGGGATTTGGCTTCCTCAGCCGACACGAGTAATACTGCCTAAAAACAATACAAGAACATCCAATTAAAAATACTACCTTCAATAAAGTCATAAGCTGTTATAGAACTATCCTAGTTTAACAGGTTATTTATCTGACTACAGCTCAATGAACTAACTCATTGAAACGTTTTTCCACATTTCTGTTTGTTCAGTATAAGTCACAGACAATTAAGCAAAATACAAAATAATGACTTGCACGATCTTGATACATGGTTCAACCCCCTTCCCCTACCTGGATACAGCTTTGTTCATGAGTATTAGTCTGTTGAAGTATCTTCTTGAGTATTTTCTTACCAGTCATTGAAAATGTTTATTTAAGTTTTTCACTAATAATAATTTTTTTTTCGATCTTTTGATGTGATAGTGGAGTCGAAAAGATGGAGGTAGCCGATGATAACTGAAGGTTAAAAGTGATAAAAAAGCAGGTGTCGTTTTTTGCGATTATTTTTAATTTGGTCAATTTGTATGGCATATATTATTAGTTAAATCTGTATTTGACTCGAGTGAATATTTTTTGACAATTGACAGTGGTCATGCCTCTTTCCTGAAGGCTGAAAAAGATGATAAAAGGTAGTGAATTTAGGAATTCAGAATTTGTTTAATAGACGCGGGACTTTCATTTATGTAAAAAATGCGTTGTATAGTTAATTTTTTCTTTTTTCTGAGTCTCGCTTTGTGACCTGCCTTGCTTTTATTAGTTCTTTTTACTATTTGCAGTTCCCAATTTGTTACGTATTTTCAATAAATTATAATCCTGTTCTTTTTTCCTTTTTAAAACACAAATATGAAGAGTAATTGACCTGTGAAAATTTTGTATAAGCACTAAACTTTTGAAGCCAAATTGAAAAAAGTCCATGCAAGGAAACAGTGTGTGAATTAAAACATTTGCTTTTTCCTGGTTTTGACTTTAATATACTGATGATCTAGTGGGTAAATTGACCTGGGCCTTCCAGCTTTCGAATTTCAAAGATGGAGTCAAGTGAATTTTAACAATAAGTCATATTGTCCATTTTGATTTGTGTCCTTTTTTTCTTTTTGCATTGATCCTTGTTTTTGGAAACGTAGTCAATTTGGCTGGAAATGGAAAACCAAAATTTTTTATAAATATCTTTATTAGTCGTTAATTACAAATATAATGCTTCGTGTTATGTATGAGAAGAATTTTAAATCCAAAATTGAATATAGTTGATACGAGATAATTTCATTCATATATTTATTTTCTTTTAGATCTATGTTAGGTTCGCCGTATGTTCGGCGAGCCCAATGGGATGTTATGTGTTGCTCTTCCTTAGTGTTTGCTATTTTATTTTTGTTCTTCATACAAATTAATGATAATTATCCTAATAGAGTAATTGGCATAAAGTTAAGTGGAACGTTGGTTTCCTTCTAGTTGATTTGAACTCTGATTATTTAGAAAAACTGATTAATCCAGAACCAAATTGATGGAGTATAAACCGATTTTTCATCACCCTCATTATTCATTTCCACACACTGTCACGTTTTTTTTTTTTCATTTTAAGTACAAGTATAAGTTAACGGAAAAAAATTATGGATTTATTGAAATCAAATAAATCATTTTAATGATGTGTTTAGCTTTTCATGCTTAGGTCCTCTTGTTTAATCATTTGTGATATGTACCCTTGGATAACCCTATATATTCCATGTATTTGACGTTTCCTTTTTTATCTGTGTTATACTTTGTTATTGTAAATATTATCAGGTAGGTGTTTCCAGTACAGAAAAAGAATTGGTGCTATTTTTCTTAAAAATGTAGTTGGATTTTCCATCTTCTGCTGATATAGCCATAATAAACTATTAAAAGGTAAAAAAAAATATTTATCTTTTAATGACCAGACTTTCTATTCATTTTTATATATAATATATATATCTACTAAATCCACCGTTCAGGTGTCGTGTTGGTTGGAGTTTGGAAACAGCCACTTCAGTTTTGTCTTATAATTCTATGTTGGTTCTGGTAGTTGATATGAAAATTAAACATAGTAATGCTAACATTATTTGGGAGGCTTTGTCCCATCCAAGGACTAAACAGTAGGTCTTTATGCTCAAAGGAAACTTTGGAAAAGAATTCCTAGGCTTCTCCAAAATTAGTTGTATTTTTAAGACTTGTGTTATTGATAAAAGACGATTTGTAAAGCTCTTTCAAAGGGTTAACAGTTAACATCAAATATAACGAAAATGAAAAAAAAAATTAATTCATCCAAACAGAATGAAAGCACTAAAGTCACAAAGATACGTGAACAGTAAAAATAAAGCTACTTGTAGGAGCTTAAGGCTTATCTTCCAACGAGAATTTTTCCCTGATAGGCATAGTCAGATGAGACCCAGCATTTATACTTATTTGCATAGCTATTAGTCAAACAGATTAATTCTAGCGTATGTTATTACGTACAATTCAGTACTCAACTAACAGCAGATACCAATTACTTTTGATTTTGAAAAAGAGCATTCGAACATTCAACCTACTGTCAAATATAAAGTTTTTACAATGGCTCCTGTTATAGTCTTTCTATATGTTCGACCAGGAATTTTGTTTTTAAATAATAAGTAATGCATTGCGCACACTTCACTCATTACTTCAAAAGTAGTATTGAGCTGCCTGCTATTTCTGGTCATTTTGAAATTTCTTGATTTTTCAACTATTTTGAACATCATTGGTATCTCAAAACTTTGATGAGATGCTTTTGGAAAAAGAGGGCTTCGAGAAGGGGGATTGTTTCCCTCTTATTACTTTGAGAACTAGAAATGGCAGTTTTCAATCGAAAAAGCCTTTTATAAAGTTGAAATGACCACCCTATCAAGAATAACTTTTGTAAGTCCTTGGGGTATAACTTACAATCCTTATCCCCAGCCTTTGGGGGGTTGTATCAACCCCGAAGACCTTGTTACATGATCTTCGGATTTTTTTTTAACAAAATGACTATCTCAAAGCTCCTATCAGAAAGATTTGGGAAAATGGGAACGAGACGGGGCGGCTAATTGCCCTCCAATCATTTATGACTCTTAAAAATTACACTAGAACTTCTTATTTCCAAAACAATGAGCTCTCTCTCTGAAGCTGCAGAAAATGACAATATCAAAATTTTGATGCAATGTTTTTAAAGAAATGATGGGGGGGGGGGTTTATTTCCAATCAATCTGTTTGAGTGATTTCCAATAAATTTTTATTTTTTTAATGGGTACTACAACTTTCAGTTTCCACTCGAATGAGCTCCATTCATGGCTTTTACGACAACTTCTTGTACATGAAAAGTTTTCGTCACAAAATAATACACTTTGGTCATAGTACTCTTTCCTTAAACATTTTCCACCTGACCAAATTCATCCTGGATTACTTGCTTTTGTTTTGATTCCAAAACATCAAGAGCACAAATACTTCATTTGGTTAACAATTTGTTTTTAGTAGGTAATGTTTGATAAATAGTCAAATGTTTTAGCCTAAATATTGGATGCTAAAGTCGAGTGTTAACGAAAAAAGTGCCTGCTTGCCTATTATTTTAACTGTAGCGTAAAATCAATGACACCTAAAATATTTTATAGATGAAAAAAAATACAAACTTCCAAATAATTTCATTAATATTTGCAAAAACAATAAAAAAAAGTTGAAATTAGGTAGATAAGTAGATTTGGTGCTACATAAATAGTTTTAGTAATACTTTGGTGCTAGTGATATATTTTTTTTTTTTACAAAAATATTTATCATGTAGGGCAATATTTTGTTTTACACAAGATCGAATCGAAATCGAAGCAATTTGGTTTCATAAATGAAAAAAAACGGATTATTATTTATGGACTACATTAATATATAGAAAAGTAAATAATCTTTTCAATATCATTTCCATATTTTCGGGATTAATTATGACTTCAGTTAATGTATCCGAAACGCTACAAGAAATTTATCGAAAATTGAACGGAATAAAAATGGTTTCATCGCATGTGCAAGATCTTAGAAACGACTTATCTGCTATTTTGTTGCGAATTGATGCTACAGTAGAGAATTTGTCGGAAAATGCATAACAATTAAGAAGGAGTATCTAAGTTTTCAAGCTGAAATGTTGGCTACTAACGTAAAATTTAAAAGACTAGAAAAGGAGTCTAAAAAGTGTAAATTGGTGCTCTATAGTTTCGATCCTAGAATCAGAGGTTTTTCGTTATGAGAGGATACAATGAAAGCTCTGAACTCACATGTGGCAAATTTAGGGCTTAAAATGACTGACATTAAAGAAATTTTTTGTTTAAGCTTCAGACAATGCACGCAACCAGTCCCGATTAAGTTCACAAAATTGGTTATATCCGCGATATTATTATGCGGTCAATTACTCATTTGAAAGGTGGGGGGGGTGGGAGGGGTCTTGGTGCTAATTCCAAATATAAATAGCGAGAACGATCTATCCGTAATTGCTTAACACCATTTCTTGAACGTGCTAAAGGAGAGAATACAGAAGCAAAACTAAGAGGGAAAAGTTATGCATTGGTCAACAATATTTTACATATATTTAATAAATAATTCGAAACGGAGGTTACGAATACTACTTATACAGATTTATCAGCGAGTACCATACCACGTTTTAAGGAAATCTAGAGATAAAAGTTTTACTGTAAACCCGAGTATGTAGCAGTTCTGCAACAAAATTCTCAGCGATTTTGGTTTCTGAGGGTAATTGGTTTAACACGGAAAAGCCTTGTAATTCAAGATTGCGTTCAGAATCTTCACCTTTAATTCAGTCTTTCTTTAGTGTAGGAGAGGAGCTTAGTAGTGATAACAAAATAAATGGGGCGAACAGGGAAACTCTGGCTATTAAAAAGGGTTCCACTTCACCTTTTGTTTTGCTTGAGGGGGGTCCCAAGCATAATAGCCAATACATTATATGGGCGCCCATAAGCTGAATTCCAGGGGGAGGGCCAAACCTCATCTAATTGGCACTTTCAGTGATATACGATATAATAGAAATCTCAGAACAAAAATATAAAAATAAGGCAGCATCATTCAGTTAGGGGGGGCCGGTAGCCCCCCCCCCTCCCCCCATATGGGTGCCCATGATACATTATTAGCCCAGATGACCAAAGTAGAATATCATCTTAAATGTCATGATTTTTCAGTTGTATCATTAGTAAAAAAGTGGCTGGAAAAAGAGTAGAGAATAGAAGGTTTTTCTTATTTGGGATCTCAAAGGAAGCGGTCGCAGAATGGTGGAATTTATGGAGGAGAATCGTTATTGATAACAAAAAGATGGCGAAATGTATCTCGGTTCAAAAGTTTTTCATGTAATCTAGTATGGGTGCCCGTATCCTTTGGTAGTAAGTCGTTTATTTTTTTTTAAGTTTATTTACCACCGGAAACTAGCAATTTTAGTGATGAAGATAGCTGGGAGACATTGGAAAATGACATGGACCGTTTTTCAGAATAGTTTCGGTCCGGCTACTTATATTTGCCTAGGGAATTTTAACGGATATTCAGGGGAGAACAAAGAAGCCCGTGAAAAAGAGGTGGATCTCAATCTGGAGCAAGTGAAGCGAGTTTACATGAATAAGGTTTGATAATGATAGGGAAAAGAGGTTAAAAAAGTTACTAGTTGAAGATGGATTCATTTATTCAACAGAGCGAGGAAATGGCAAGGGAACGGGATATAGTAGGTTCTGCTGAAGTTTTGATGGGGATTTTGTACAAGATGGGAAAGTAAGGTGGCACATAGAAGAAAAATGGCAGGAGTGCCGGTTTAATGAGTTTTTTTTTGACAAGGAATGTGAGAAAAAGAATGTTTCAGAAGCTTTTACATTACTTAAGGCTAGTAGTATAGTTGATCTTGAAACAAATTGCAGGTTTTTAGGGAATAGTAAAGGGGATATAAAAGGCTACTTAAGTGTAAGAAGAGATGTTTGGAAAAGGAAGAGAGCTAAAAAATATGGAAAAATTTAGCGTGAATTATGCAACGGAATTCTGGAAGTTAGTTAGGAAATCAACAGAAAGAAGGTTGACTGATTCAGTTCCTCACACCGATACCTAGCCAGAATACTTAGAACTAAATATGACGAGATATGCGCCAAAGGGGACAAAGAAAGATCTGAAGGGGAGATGGATAGTTTAGAAAAGACAGCCAAAACGGAGTTGAATTTAAAGGCCGCTAAACTATTGGAGCCGGTTGAAAAAAAAAAATATAGCATGCCCAGCAAAGCAAGAGAGGAAATTCAGCACTGGGCATCGACACAGTACCAACTAAGTTATTGTATTGGTGAAGAGCATGGATATTGCCAGTACTTGCATCAATATTCTCTACAATTCTAAGTACACCTCTGTGGCCGCAAAACTGGCAGATATCGGTTATGATTTTATTATTTAAAAACGAGAAAGAAACCTACACAAGAACTAAAGGTGGATAAGTATACGAAGTTCTATGAGTAAGCTATTTTGCAGAGTGCTGTCTAAAAGGATGGATAAATGGTTGCATTGTAAAGGTAAATTAATTGAATGTCAGGCAGAGTTTAGGGAAAATTGCAGTATAATAGATGAAACTTTTTGCTCACAGGCTTTAGTTGGTAAATGTACAAGACATTGGAAAAAATATGCTATATACGGTGTATTTGAACATCAGAGGAGCATTAGATGAGGTTTCAAGGAGTATATTGAAAGAGTTGTTGGTGAAATTAAGATTGCCAATTAGTTTAGTAAAAGTTATAATGAAAATGTTTGAGGTGGTTACAGTTGTAGTGAAGGAAGGTATTTCTTATTCTAGGCCGGTTTTGAGTAAGATAATCTTTCAACAGAGATGTACTCTATCATCGCGTTTGTTTTCTCTTTTTATTAATAATATTGAGAAGTATTTTAGAAATAGAAATGTCCCTATGTTAAATTTAATGTCGCTGGACTTGTTTTTTTTATTATTCGCAGATGACATAGTACTGCTTGCAATATCGACTCTGGATTTGCAAAAGATGTTGGAGATTGAGGATACTTATTTGAGGAGTATAAAAATTAGTTTTTAAAGATTAGGAAAGAGATGAAAGAAGTTAAAAATTTTATTTATTTGGGAACTAAATTTACAATTTTAGGGAAGTCGAGTGGGCAAGTACAAATGGCGAGTTGGAAGGGTTAGAAAGCTTCATGGGAGTAACTGAAGAGCCCAGTTAGGTACCTTTGGCACTTAGGCAGATATCAAGCTACAGAGGAGAATTTTTGAGACGGAAGCAGGTTCAATATTGAATTATGGTGAAGAAGTCTGGGGGGTTTGAAAAGGGAGAAAAAATAGAGAATACATTTAGGAGATTTCAGGAGACTTTTAGGACTATGTGGGATATTTAATAGTTTGGTGTTAAAAGGTATTCTAGGATTGTGATTCAGGGTAAAGAGACCGGTTAGAATGTTAAGGTACTGAGAAAAGGTGATTGGTTCACCGAATAGTGGGTTAGTAAACACAGCGTACCTGGAGGTGTTGCAGGATAGAAGTAAAAGTTCAGGGGCTTCTTAGGTGAGATTAATTTTAAATAGTTGTGGGTTATCAGGAGTTTGGAACGAAGGGAAGGGGATAAGACTGGAAGTGGAAAATGTAGCAAAATTAATAAAAGGTGTGCTGAAGGATCAGGAGAATCAGAAATAGTAGTTTGATGTCGTGGCCTCGGTGTCCCTCGGCGTTTACCGGCAATGGAAGGGGGTCTGGGGATATGATACTTATTTTAAGCAGCTTTAAATATTGAAGAAATTAAGTGCTATACATAAGGGAGTGGTAATTTTTTAGCAATTAGAAAAAGGAAGAAATATTTAGCGAGGAAAAAGGTAATGGATGGTCTTTGCTCAAGTCCTATGTGTGGAGAAAATGGCGAGCATCAACTTCACTTCATGACCCCTTGTCCCAAATCACAGGTTTTACGGAGTGAATTATTTTCTGGTAATGTGAGGACAAGTGAGTGGTTGGTTTTAATAATGGAATCTGAAAATTATGGCACAATAAGAAAGATTGCAAAATATATAAAAACGGGAATGACACATAGATTTTTGTAAGGGAGGTTGGGGGGGGGGTGAATTTCTGAAATTCATGTCGAATCTTTGTAAGCTGTTTTCTGTTTGTTATTTTTTGTTGCCTAGGCCCTTGTGGCTTTAGAGCACTAAATAAATATCTATATATATATTTTGTGTTATTATCTTTGTAATTTTTATTATTCTGTGTGAGAATATTGTTTGTTATTATGGTATAATGTGCATTATTACGTGGTATTACATGCACCACATTCATTCTCAAGTGCCCATCAACGGTTGTTCCAAAATTTAACTCTTCTATGGGGCAAACTTTTCTTTGGTGAGCTTCATTGAGAATAGGCACTGTCGCTCTATTACAGAAACTTTGATAAAACATCTAAGCATTGATTTTAAAAGCGTCTAGGCATTTCTAAGACACATGAATCCACGTGTCAGAGGGCTTGAGCCCAACGTTCTCGCTGTCGACTTTCCACAGAATGACGCTCAAGAAATACATTTCGGCTTTTACTGGAGGATCTTATATATACCTTATATTTTTTGCAGCTCTTCTGTCGGTCAGCGTATCCAAAACTTCTGTACTTAATGGATGGTTGATAAGCAAGAGAAGAAGAAACACCCACTCCTCCAGCATTCTTTTGACTTTTCATTGAAAGCCAACCTGCATTAACTATTAAAAGAAGCGTATGGACCCCCTGTTCAGCAAACTAGTATTTACTAAAAAAAAATTCTGTCTCTTGCTGTTTCCTGAGACAGATATTGTCAAGTCCTTTGAAAAAGACTCAAGGCCATAAGGTAGAGCTTCTATTGCATAATTTGTACGCAGTGCAATTAGATGCCCAAAACAAAAACCCAAATTAGATGCCCGTAAAACCAAAAACAAACAAATCCAACATATCGTTTTTAAGCTTTACTTCAAGACCTCTAACAGTGCTAGTTTTCACTGACGCGTTGTCGAAAGCAACACTGAAAGCTGAAAGCAAAACTGAAAGCAACACCTACCATGTTCTTTTTTAATATTCTTTCTTTTTATAGGCTATTGCAGGTCGACAAAAAAAATACAGTGTAGATAAAATTAGGCCAAGGGCATTGAATATAGAAAGAGGCAACTAGAAAAGGACAAGAAACTTTGCAGGCCAAGCTAGCAGCCATGCGTTATCTAATTAACATACATTATCAATTATGCACTTTTTTTCTACATTCATCATAGTTGCAGAACAGCTGCAACCTAGTCAAGAGCGAACCATAGCCCATAGTAATCAAAAGTTTAAAAACGCGTAAAAAAAACTGCCTTGTGAAAAAAAAAATTGTCATCTGACGCTGAATCAGGAATGGTAACTATTGTTTTGGTTAATCTTAAAAGTAAGTTTCTTTCGGAAAAGAATGTATGGTGATTTCGAAAAAGAGCCTGAAACCCCCTGAAAATGGCGTCAGATCCTTTTTCTTTGCAAGAGAAACCTTTTCCTTTGCAAGAGATTTTATAAAAATTTCTTCATATACGAAGTCTAACAAGCCGTTTGAGATTGAGGTGTATTCTGTTATTCTGATTCAAGCAAAGCCAACGCGCCTGTGCTCTTACAAAAACTGTGTGGGGGAGTGGAGTAAATTTGACTTTTATGGACGAAATTCTGATACGATTTTTCCACCTTGCTCCAAAAATTCTGCATTTTTGCATTTATGAGCTTGAAATATTAATATTCAAGAAAAACCCGATTTTTTCGGGTTTTGTAGCTTCTCCGTCAACTAGAAGTTATCCTCAATATAAAAGTAGTGTATACCCTAATACTAGCCAACATCCTTTAAAAAAGAAACATTTAAAAATTAAAGACGCATTCATCAGCAAAAAGAAAAGACAGTATTTTACAAACAACAACAAGCAGTAATCAACCACTTTAGGCTATCAAACTTAAAATGATCAGAAACTACTTTGAATGAAGAAATCAAGGGAAAAAAATTCATCAAATACTTGTTTATATTCATTTTTTACATTTTACGAGTCAAACAGTATTTTTTTTTTTTTTGGGGGGGGGGGGTCATTGTCTCTTTAATAAAGAAAAAATATTTTGAACTGAATATATCGCTTTGACAATTCATTTTTCTGTATGAGCAATATTTGTATATATATATATATATATATATATATATATATATATATATATATATATATATATATATATATATATATATATATCATATACTAAATATTTGAAATATTGGATTATTTTATAATTATACTTCTATGATTTTAGTAGTACAGACCTATAGCTGCACAGATGCAATGCTGTAACGAGTCCTAATCCCAGCATTTGGATTCTTCGACCAGCAAGATAACCTTTCCAACTGAATCAATCTTTTGAGAGTCTCTCAGGTATTTGTAAGTGAATTTATACAGAAAATTCAGCGAAACAGCCAGCATATACTGAGCTAAATGTGAAAATGGCGTAATTTCAATATTTCAAAAACTCTTACTGGTATTTGATTGAAACTTTCCATAAAATGGTATGCGCTCGCTCCCAATATTTTCAGAAACTATGTAGGGTGCTCATTAGATCAGAAATTGAGACCTCTAGTCCTTTTCTTATGAGTCAAAAGTGACTCTAAATCAACTAGCTGGGGGGAGAGGGTAAATGCTCCCCCCCCCCAATATTTGTGGTATATATTGTTATTGTGAAAATAAAGATTAACATTAATCCCAAAAATGAGCAGAATTTGTTCCATATACAAGGGGGAATGCCCACTCCTAATCCATACCTCCACCTCTTGGATACAGAAACTTTGGAGGGTGCTCATTAGATCAGAACTTGAGACCTCTAGTCCTTTTCTTATGAGTCAAAATCAATTCTAAACCAACCAGCGGGGGGGGGGGGGTAAACGCCGGCGCCCAATATTTTCAGGAACTTTGTAGGGTGCTCATTAGATCAGAAAATGAGACCTCTAGTCCTTTTCTTATGATTCAAAAGCGAAGATTAACATTAAACCCAAAAATGAGCAGAATTTGTTCCATATAGAAGGGGGACTGCCCACTCATAATCCACACCTCTACCTCTTGGCTACAGAAACTTTGGAGGGTGCTCATTAGATCAGAAATTGAAACCTCTAGTCCTTTTCTTATGAGTCAAAAGTAATATATAAATAAAATTATATATTTTATTTATTTTTATTTTGATTTTATTTATATATAAATAAAATCTAAAACTAAGAATGAGATCACTACCCCCCCCCCCCAAAAAAAAAATGTTTGTCCAACTCGTAAAAACCTAGCAAAAATGGTCAATATCTACCAAATCATCTTATTGAGTTAGGAATAAAGTGAATACACTATTTGATGCTTTTTTTATGCTGATTATGAATATAATAAGCATTTCTTTTGGAAATTTATTTACTCCCCCCCCCCCCTATATCGGCTATACCTAACCTAACCCTGAATTGGCATATATAGGGGGGGGGGCTGAAATTCATAGAAATGCTTATTATATTCGTAATCAGCATAAAAAAGGCATCAAATGGTGTATTCACTTTAGTCCTAACTTAGTAATATGATTTGGTAGATATTGACCGCAAAAATGAGTATAAACAGATTTTTGATGCATCTTTTAAAGTCTTTTTTTTTAACCCCCAAAAACAAATTCTTTTGTAACACCCCCTCCCCCCCCAAAAAAATCCAGGCTATGGCCCTGATTGTAATAGTAAATTTTGGAAAATTTGCAAAACAGCTATGGAGTAGACCTGTTAATTAGGTGTGAACATATTTTTTACACGCAGTGACATCAATGAAACAATAGGTACATAGTTATTACAACCATTTATTTAACAGTATATATACAATTCATAAACTATTTTTAAAAACAAAAGAAATTGGGATATACAAATAAGTTGAGCCACTACACCATTATTTCTCTAATATACAGCCATAGAGAGAATATAACAGCCAAAGAAGACGGAAATAAACAGTACTGATTTCCATAAAAGCAAACTCCAAATTATGCCATAGCAATTGCAAAAATAACCTATTCCAAATTTTTTTTATTGAAACACATTGTTTGAGGGGAAGGCTATTATTTTAGAGCGTAAAAACAATTATTTATGTGAAACTTAACAAGCATTATAAGGAATATTTCTTTTTGGAAGATTACACTCTTTGGACCTTCTTTTTAATAGCCTCTCCTTTGGGTATTGTCCTTGTTTATACATTAAATTTCAAAAGACCTTCATTTTCTGCTTCTTCTTGAAGGACAACCTCAATTTTGATTACAAATTAGAATTTATGGAAAAGTTTGAAGTCGAAAATTTATTGAATAAAACCACAAGTGGGCTGACATAGTGAGCAGGACCTTTCAGCAAAGATTTTTATTACAGCCTAGGAATTCTTTTCCAAAGTTTCCTTTGAGCATAAAGACCTACTGTTTAGTCCTTGGATGGGACAAAGCCTCCCAAATAATGTTAGCATTACTATGTTTAAAAAAAAGGACACAAATCAAAATGGACAATATGACTTATTGTTAAAATTCACTTGACTCCATCTTTGAAATTCGAAAGCTGGAAGGTCCAGGTCAATTTACCCACTAGATCATCAGTACATTAAAGTCAAAACCAGGAAAAAGTAAATGTTTTAATTCACACTATGTTTTCTTGCATGGACTTTTTTCAATTTGGCTTCAAAAGTTTAGCGCTTATACAAAATTTTCACAGGTCAATTACTCTTCATATTTGTGTTTTAAAAAGGAAAAAAGAACAGGATTATAATTTATTGAAAATACGTAACAAATTGGGAACTGCAAATACTAAAAAGAACTAAAAAGAAAAGTGTTGCTGTTTTACTGGAAATTTTCACATTGGGTAATTTTAAGGTTTTGATCTTCTTAAAAAGCTTGAAAAAATGGGAAATTTATTTTAAGGTTTATTTTTAGTAGTTTTGATTTCTCTTCTAGAGCCAGTTGGGATTCAAGGAAAGGATGGTGCAAGGATGGATGGTAGAATAGAGAAGCCTCAAGTAATTACAACCACGGATGGGCCGAAGAAAAGCTCTAATGGCAAGCTAGTGAAAAATTTAGGTAAATTTAAACCTGGTGCGCCAAATTTAGATAAAAACAGAAAATTAGTCATTCCAATGGTTCCAATTCCTCTGGCTACTAACTCCAAAGAAGTTGTTCTACCCTTACAAGAAGCTACAACGTCTTTGAATGCTCCTTTCATGTTCTCATCAGAAACTGGACCAGAAACTTTACCGAAGTCAAGTGAGTATTTTACGCGACAAATTTTACTTTTATTTAACGTTACCCCCACCGTATTCTACCACCACAAAGAAGACCCTACTTCCATCCATTCGGGTTATTTTTAAATTTAAATTCACTACCTTTTATCATCTTTTTCAGCCGTCGGGAAAGTGTATTGACAACTGTAAATCGTCAAAAAATATACACTTGAGTCAAATACAGATTTAACTAATAATATATGCCATACAAATTGACAAAATTTAAATAGTCACAAAAAACGACACCGGCTTTTTTATCACTTTTAACCTTCAGTTATCGTCGGGTACCTCCATCTTCTTGACCCCACTATCACATCAACAGATCTAAAAAAAATTATTATTAGTGAAAAACTTAAATAAAATTGAGTAAGTTCATTGAGCTGTAGTCCGATAAATAACCTGTTAAACTAGGATAGTTCTATAACAGCTTATGACTTTAGTACAATCGGAATGTCTAATGGACATGTACTACACTTTTTAATGTTCTTAATTTTTGCCTCCACATCCAAGGGCGAAATAACGGGAAAATTGAAAGAGCACAAATCATAAGGAGTGTCAAAAGAAAGGGGAGGGAGAGTCTGAACAATGGAACAAAGAAACCTGTTTAGATCATTGGCTGTACCTGAAAGGTCTTTTTTGAAATGGAAATCTATATAATTCCGCGTTTTCCCACAAATTTTCTTTATTCTATTATACCATTGTTTTGGCTTTGTAGAAAATAAATCCTGGACTTTGCATTTGAAATATGAAGAAGCAGATTTACGTATTTTGTTTTGTTATATGTTCAAAAGTCACTAGACTTTTGAACAACAGCAAACTTATAAGAAAATCGAAATATATTTTCTTGTGATTATTATCGCTTCTAATCAGCAGTTGTACCAAACCAATCCTGCTCAACTCATCCTCAGGGCTATACTGTGGTGTTTATCCTCCCCATAGTATGGTGCAGACGGTTTGATATCATTCTATTTTCCCTTCTTGTTTTAGTTTTATTTTTGTTTTTAAAGCTTTTTCCAATAGGCAATGATTAGAAGTCCTCAAAAAAAAAAAGGTCCCCCCAGATCCCAAATCAAATTCCAGTGAAAGTGTCATAGTGAAAGATACCCATCCTGGCTGGTCAAGCACACTATCTCAAAGTTCTAATGATAGCTCCAATTCGGAGAATAGGACAATGATAAGTGTAGGGGCTAATGTAACCATAAATGATGATAATGGGTTTCAAGAGGTCCTCTCTAGAAGCTCTAAAAAAAGGAAAAAAATCTCCCCAATTAAAAGCATTTCCCCTCTCCCTGCCCAAGATCCTCCCTCCAAAACTTAGGAATTTACCTTAAAATTACTCCCACTACCCCCTTTGAAATAAAAATGATCACTGCAATAAGAGTTGATTTTGCAATTTTTTTGCAAAAATTGAGTTTTTTGCAAAAAAAGAGTTTTTTTTTGCAATCAATGTTCTCTCTTAACATTAACCGTGATGGATCTCTGCTAATAGCTGTAGAAGATCAGAAATCAGCAGATACAATAATTAACCTTAAATCCCTTTTGAATACCCCAATTATTGCATCTAAGTGGAACCCAAAACAATCACCAACAAAAATAGTAGTTTATAATATTCCCCCAGAGATATCTACTCAGGAGTTGAAAGAAGGGCTCTAAGATAGGGCTGGAAACATAATCCCAGTTGAGGATGTTACCCAGCTTGGAAAACCTAACTCTAATTGTATAAAAACTAGTAGATCCTTCTTATTCACACTGAAGGATAAAATTGATATCCCAGAAAAATTATTCCTATTTGGGCAAATCAAACCACACAAGGAATACAAACCTAAGCCTATCCAGTGTCAGAAGAGTTTCAAACTGGGACACACAAACAAATGCAATGAAATTCTCCAAGAGTGTAGTAATTGTAAATCTTTCCATCCTAAACAACACTCAGCCTACATGCATCAATTGCAAAGGCCCACATGAATCTACAAATAAATCATTATGCCCTGCATACAAGAAAAGAGCTCTAACACTCCAAATATCAACAGAGAAAGCCATCCCATACCCCTTTGCAGCAATGGAAGCAAATGCTGCCCAACAATACCAAATAAAGCCTGTAATGAAACCAACCAAAACCACCAAGTCAAATGTCCCCAATGCATCAAGCACCCCATGTAAAACACCATCTTCTAAGCCCCCTAGCTCAAATCCCTATCAGAAGGAATCACCAAGCCAACAAGCCTCCTTTTCCGGTGAGATGAGGTCAGCCTGCCCCCCCCCTCCCAAGAGGAAACAAACCAGAAACACTACCAGGAATCAATCCCTTAACCAACAAACAGGATGCACAACCAAAAATGCAATCCCCAAATATATGCTTATTAATTCTAAACTGTAATTAAGTTAAGGCCATGAACATTCATCAACTACAGAAAACAAAAATTATTGCAGAATTGGCAAAAATCTACATCCCAGATGATATGCTCATTCAAGCAAAAAAAAGATCTTGCTTTACTTTTAACAAAGCTGAACATTGATACACAGTCATATGAAGAATAAATTAACAATTCAACATATATCAATACTCCAATGGAATGTAAGATCACTTACAGAAAATAAGCTAAATGAACTAATATCATTTATGAATAATAATTCCATTAATATTGCTTGCCTCCAGGAAACTCATTTACCCCAAAATCAAAAAATTAAGTCTCCGGGATATACTATCCTGAGAAAGGATAGATCTTCAGAGAGAAAAGGAGGTGGGGTAGCTTTATTAGTTAATAATAACATAAAATTTTGTGGCATCAATTTTCCAGATTTTGCAAATGATGTTGATGTAATTGGTATCAGTGTTTGGCTAAATAATTTAAAAACCTACATAATAAGCTTTTATAACCTTAATGGCCAAACTACAGATGCCAAGGATTTCTTTAATTATATAAATAATTCTAATATGTTAAAAAATATCATTATTTGTGGTGATTTCAATGCCCACAGCCTTTTGTGGGGGAATAAACCAGCAAATAAAGCTGGTAAATTTATTGAGCATATGACTTCAAATATTAATGAATTAGCTGTTGCTACCCCTCCAAACCTGAACGCATATTTCAACCCCAAAAGTGGCAGATTCTCCACAATTGAACTACAAATTGTGTCATTAAATTTTTTGAACAAAATTTACATAAAAAAAAATGATAGTCTATGTACTGACCACTTTGCTATAGTTTGCTCCCTAAATGAACCTGCTGAAACTTTATCTCATACCTCCAAATATATGAACACTAAAGCAAATTGGTCTATATTCCAAAATAAGCTAAATGATGAAATTACAAGTTTCACCCAAAGTTTCTAAGACAACAGTTGACACACATGCTGAAGCATTGACATCTTTACTAATAAATACAGCTAATAATGCTATCCCCAAGACAACACCTAAGAAAATATTCCCTAAAAAAATTACCAAAGCATGGTTGACAAAGGAGTGCCTAAATAAATGGAGGATAAAAAAGGCATATAGGACATAATTCATAAAAAAAACCATCAACTATTACATATTTAAAAAAAATTACAAGCAGAATCTAATCTAAAAAGGACTATAATAGATGCCAAATATAAATACTGGAATAATTTTTTCAAATAATCTCTCCAGAGAAACGCATGAGCCAATTATACATAAAGTCATAAGCCACATCTGTGGGAAAAAGACTTCCCCCAACCCACTCCTGTATGAGCTTATACATAATAACACCCATTATGACAATGATAATTGTAAAGCTAACCTATTTGCAACTCTTTTTGTTAATAAGCTAACATCAAATAATCAAAGCAAACTGTCCAAAATTCCAATGAACCCAAGTTACCAACGACTCACAGGATCAAAGTTCATAACTAACCCATTTTCAATCCATGAATTGGATAATGCAATACATCATATTAGGACCAAAACTAGCAGCAGCTATGACAATATACACCCTACATGGATAAAGAATCTCACACCTTCATACAAACAAGAACTGCTAAATTGCTATAATCACGTTTGGGCATCTTCTAGGTTCCCCAATATATGGAAATCTTCGTCCCTCCTACCAATCCTAAAGAAAAATAAACCAAAAGATAACCCTGAGTCTTATAGGCCCATAATGATTACACCTGTGATGGGGAAAATAATGGAGAAAATGATCTATCAAAGACTCCTCTGGTTTGTTAAAAAAAAAATTTGATCCCGCACACTCAAACTGGATTCAGGAAACACCACTCCTCAACAGATGCTCTTATTTTGCTAACAAATGCAATAAATGAATCTTTCTCAAAAAATAATGTCCTAGTGGCAGCTTTCCTAGATTTTGAAGGGGCATATGATAATGTGAACCACCAAATCCTTTTAAATAAGCTTGCAAACCTTGGAGTGCCCCCTAAGCTAGTATTCTTTATTAAATAGAAGTGCGAAGTTTCATCGTTTGTGTTGGTTCAGCCTCTTCACCCCAAAAGACAACAACCAAAGTCCTACCTCAGGGAGCAGTCCTCAGATGCCTCCTATTTGTCCTATATCTCTGGGACATGAACCTACCCCACACGAATCTACAATATGCTGATGATCTGGTGCTATGGTCATCTGGCAACACTTTTCAGAAAGCACAGTCAAATCTGCAAAAGTCACTTTTCCAGTTTGAAAAATTCTCTCAACATTCAGATTTACCCATTGCACCCACCAAGTCAAAAATAATCCAATTTCACCGGAAGCGAAACCATGTTAAAGCAAAACTAACTCTAAATAAAACAACTATTCCAGAAGATAATCATATTAATTACCAAGGTCTAATGCTTGACCAAAAACTTAATTTCCACCTCCACATTTCAAACACAATAAAAAAATGCTATAGGAAAGCAAATTTACTAAAAAGACTTCTTTCCACACCCTGGGGTTGTAAGGAGAAAACCTTCCTCCAGTCTTATAAGTCACATATAAGACCCCAGATTGACTATGGGCCCATCGTGTATGGTGCTTGTGCAAAGACCCAGATGAAAAAAATTGAAACAACACAAAATGATATAATACGTCTCAAATTTGGTCTTAGAAACCCACAAGGACCAAGTTTTTGCATATGGAGAGTGGATTAACAACAATAAGGGAGAGACTTAGCTTTCTTTTGACAAAACATCTTACAAAAATTGAATAAAGTAGCTCACACACAGTATATAATTGGTTAAGAAATCCAGCCATGTATAGAGGTATTGCAGATGAGTATGCCAATACTCAAAAGAAGTTCCCTGTACCTGCAAATTCTATTGCACCTACTTTCCCCCAATCCCCTCCATGAAATTGGTCATTTCCCATAATGAATACTGAATTTTCAAAATGGAATAAAGATTTAACCCCCATTGCTTTTGTCCAGAAAAAAATTTGCAGAACTTAATACAATTACCTATAAAAATCACTTCCAAATATTTGTCGATGGGTCAAAAATGAATGAGAAGGTTGCAAGTGGTGTTTTCCTTCCTCACCTGAAAATTGCAATGGGCGAGAGATTATTTAATAATTTATCTATAAAGTCTGCAGAGTTAAATGCCATAATAATGGCATTAGAAGACCTTAAACAAAACCAACCTTTGATTGCAAATTCGAACAATATTATCATCTATTCCGACTCTTTATCAAGCCTTGAGTTGCTGGCCTTAGCTCTTCAATATAAGTTGGACACTGACACTTATAACTGTCTCAGTATTATTGATAATCTAGCTTCAAGTGGCATAAAAACTTATTTTCTGTATATTCCTAGCAACTTGGCATAAGTGGTAGTCATCAGGTTGGTGAAATAGCTAAAAATGCTATAAATATTGACAAGCCAAGTGGGAGACCAATCCCAATTAGATATATTTTTCGATGGAGGCTATCAGATATTAATTTTAATAAGATTAATCCTATCCTTTCCCCCTTTCCCAATAAGTATCTTTCTAAAATTTATCATAGAATTCGTTCTGGAACAAATGGACTAAATTTCCTTGCATTCTCATATAAGCTTTCTAATTCAAGTGGTTCAATTCCCCTGTCCCCTCTTTGCAGGCATTGTAATATGAATAATGAAACGATTGACCATTGCCTATTTGAATGTAATATGCTGACGTCTGCACAACATACCTTGCTTTGTAAACTGTTAAAATACTTCAAACACCACAAAATATCACTATCAGCCAAGAGCCTAGCCAATTATACCTCCACACAGAGCACAGAAATCGATATCTATCATCTTATATTTGAACTCCTTGAGTCACAAGATCTACTGAAAGATATCTGAGAATATCTAATAAATAAGAGACAACCAAGACAGTAGCTCTGTAGCCCACAGAGTGAAGTACCAACTGAATAGCCCACCTGCTGTGAATTAGAAGAAGAAGAAGATTTGTTTACGCAGTGAGTTCGCTTCGGATGTTTTACCACTCTTTAGTAGATTCAATTTAATTATAATTAGTTTTTTCAATTGGGTAGTAATGTATGGTTTGTCATTAGAACATGTTTTTACTCTTTTCACAGGGAAGGAATTTATGCATTTTGTTTTAATCAGATTTTGGAATTCAGAGACTTTAAAATTAATGTCATTTTTTTCTTTGAGGGACAGCCAGTTTTCATTGCTAATCCAAGATCCAAATGTGTAAAGGCCATCATTGGAAATTGGGCGATAAGAGAACTCAGTAACAGAAAAAGTATGATTAAAGATATTGAGAGGCTTTGTTAATAAACAAAAATGGTAACTTCCTCCTAACAGGGGCAAGGGGAAAGGAGGGGCATAGAAAGCCTGCATATTGGTGCAAATCAAATCAAGAGTTGAATTTCCTTTTGTTGTTGGTATTTTTACTATTTGTTTTAAGTTTAGGGAACTACAAAGGGAATTTAACTTTAGATCATTAGCATCACCTACTAAGAAAATACCAGCGTTCGGGATTTTGCATAGGACAAAGTCGGCACTACTATGCAGTTGTTGGTAGAATCGCTGTCTTTGTGCAGCATTTTGATTTGGGGAATAATAGAAGCATCAAAACACAATCAAATTAAAGGGGCGTGGTAAAACTTTGGGTTTTACACTTACCCAAATGATTTCATTATAATCTGAAAGGTTGGGAGTATGAATTAATTTAGGAAAGAGATAATTATTTACAAATAATAGTATTCCACCTCCCTTTTTACCTAGGGGGTTATCATGAGGTCGAAGTCTTATGAATTGGGATTAGTTATCAATTTTCAATAAATCAGGGTTCTGTGCTTGGACCTCAGTTATGGCAATTACATCAATTTTGTGTACTTGACAGAGGGCTTCTAACTTGATCAATTTGTCGAAATTCAGGCTTTTGAATTTCCCAACTGGCTCTAGAAGAGAAATCCAAACTACTAAAAATAAACCTTAAAATAAATTTCCCATTTTTTCAAGCTTTTTAAGAAGATCAAAACCTTAAAATTACCCAATGTGAAAATTTCCAGTAAAACAGCAACACTCCTATCATTTGGAATTTTTACACGCAGTATTCTAGTCAGCTTGTACAAGAATATCCCTAAAAGAATAAAGAAGGACCGCTATCATGTATCATCCTTAACAGTCCTTTGATTCAAATTATATTCCGTTATTACAATCAATAACTCATATTTAATCTGATATATTTTAGATGTTCTTAAAATAGTAAAAACAGCCACTCAAGTCCTAATCTTATGCAAGCTTTGCCCGTGTTTTTTTTTAAGACATAATCATTGATTATCTAAACATATAATATTCAGTGAACTGGGTATTAGTGATTTCCAGGATATTAGTGATTTCCAGTGATTTCTAGGATTATCACAGAGACCAAACATGACAGAACTTCTGGACAACAACAACATAAGAATACTAACTTTTTGTGATACAGTACCATCTAAAGCTTTTGATTCCGTTACCTAGGAGCATGAGGAACTAAAGCTTGAATAAAAATTCCATTAAAAAAATCCCTAATTTCTAAAATAAAAACGCCAAGATTAAAAACACAGTCTCAGATTTTTTGAGGATTTTAACTTTTTGTGATACAGTACCATCTAAAGCTTTGGATCAAACCAAAACAAATGTAAATTATAATGTCAGGGAAGAAAAGACGATTGGTCAGAGTGAAAAGGCATTTTATATTTTTGAATGTTTTTACTGCTTAGACCAAATTTTTGATTTTATTTATCTGCTGTCAAGTTGAAAAAAAGTGTCTTTTAAGTTTATTGTATATTAAGTAGGTAGTAAGTGTAGTTGTTTTTGATTTTTCTAGGATATATAGACTAGGCTACCTGGTAATTTTGATAGGTGGGGATGGAGGAGGAGCCTCCTGCGCCACACATGACTCTGAGCAACTGTTCAGGAAGGGGTTTTTGCTATGGTACTCAGACTCATGACTTGTGCTCAGGCACTCTGACTAAAATGACATTGACTTCTGTGCATATACTAGCTAAGGGTTTTATTGATAATAGAGAGGCAACCATCCCTAGGACAGCTAGAATATTTTTAGGTAGATACTTGACAAAGGAATTTAGAAACCATGAGTGTAAGGGTCATTATGGAGTGATTAGTCAGCGCCCAGGTCCTGGTGGTAGTATTGAAATATTAGCCAATAGTGAAGAAATAGCAGTAAATTTACAAGCCCTAAATGACCTGAAAGTAGAAAATGTAGTTCTTCGGTTTGAAAGAAAAGACATCAGAAATGCAAAACAAGTGAAAAATAAAAGAGGTATAGTATTTATCCCAAAGGGTTTTGCTGACAAAGAGGAAATAAAGAGTGAAATAGAAAACAACCCAGAGGTAAGTGAAATCAGTTTCATGGAAAAGAGAGATACTTTGCAAGAAAATAAAGAAAGTGTTTATAGACTTATAGTAGAATACCAAGAAGTAAAATTCCCAAAAAGAATATCAATATGGGGAGCACTTATTAGTGTAAAACAATATATACCCCCTGCTCTGAGATGCTATAAGTGCCAAAAATTTGGACATACAGCTTTAAACTGCTGGGCTGGTGAAAGATGCCTTCTTTGCTCTGGAAAGCATAATCTAAATGAAAGCCCTGAGAAAAATAAGAAACCTGAAGAGCAAACACTAGTGTGTGCGAACTGCAAGGGCCCACACTCTGCAAACAGCAAACAATGTCTCCATTATCATGAGAGAACAGAAGCTCTTAAAATAGCTTACACAAAAAATATGACTTGTAAGGAAGCACTGTGTCAAGTTATAAGATAACAGTTCCCTCAACAAGCCATTTTAATGCCCCTCCAACTTTGCCATCTCCAAACTTTGATTGAATGTTTTTGGGGAAATGGGGGGCGTAAGAGGGGGGGGGGGGTAATTTCTCTCCACTCACTTTTGACTATTAAAAAGGGCAATTTCCAATCAAATGAACCCTTTTTGAAATTTCTATAAAGTTTTGATATAAACTTTAATGCCCACAGGACATAAATTCCAAGCCTTGCACCGAGGACTCTGAGGGGATTGTCATCCTAAAATACCGAATTTCCAGAACTTTCAACTGCGTTGAACAACATGGATATCTCAAAATTTTGATTGGATGTGTTTGGGAAAATGGTGAGCATGAGAGGGATTTTAGTCGCTATCCAATCACTTTTAACTATTAAAAAAGGCACCAGCCCTTTCAATTTCCAATTGAATGAGCCCTTTTGAAGTTTCTACGATAACGCTAGATAGGTTTCAAGCTCCTATCTACAAAAATGTGTATTTTCCATTTTTTGCCTGAAGAAAGATCATGGATGCGTGTTTATTTGTTATTTTTTTTTATTTTCCCCAGGGGTAATTGTATTGACCCAGTGGTCCTAGAATATCGTAGTAGGGCTCATTTGAACGGAAATTAAAAGTTCTAGTGCCTTTTTGAAGTGACCAAAACAAATGGAGGGCAACTAGGCCCCCTCCCACGCTCATTTTTTTCTCAAAGTCACCCAATTAAAATTTTGAGATAGCCATTTTGTTCAGAATAGTCAAAAATTTAATAAATATGTCTTTTAGGAAGACTTAATCCCCCAAAGTTCCAAGGGGAAGGGCTGCAAGATGTGAACTATGCCCATTCCTTACATATTGTATTGGTTATTGGGAAGTATACAGACATTTTCAGCAAGGATTTTTTTCCGGTGGAGGGGGGCTGGAGGAGAGGGTTACTTGGGAGGACTTTTCCGTGGAGTATGTTTCTTTAGGGTAAGGGACATTTCTATGAAGGGGGCGCCGGATTTCCAAGCATTATTTAAAAAACGATCAGAAATTAAATTTTAAAAAACAAGTTTTTTCAACTGAAAGAAAGAAGCAACAATAGAACTTAAAACGAACAGAAATTATTACGTATATAAGGGGGTTCTCCCCCAAGTCAATGCCTCGCTCTTTACGCTACAGTTTTTTTTTACTGCTTTCAAAAGAGCTATCTATTCTAATTAAATGGCCTTTGCGATTCAGAGAATTGTGAATTAAATTTTTTTTAACTTTTAACGTAAAGAGCGTGGTATTAACTAAGGGGAAAACCCCCTCATATACGTAATAAAAAAAAACAATAAAAAAAAACAAGCAATACGGCTCAATAGTAATCGAAACTTTTAAAAACGGAATTTTGATGTCAATAAATGTATCAAAAGAATGGGTGCTGATTCTAAATATATAAATTTTATTAATTTTAGCATTACTCATCAAAGGCTACAAGCCTGAGATATTCAATGATGGTGATCCAAAATAAAAGCTGTATTAACTAAAAAACGATCATAAATTAAAGAAAAAAACATGTTTTTTAAACTGAAAGTAAGGAGCGACATTAAAACTTAAAACAAACAGAAATTATTCGGTATATGAAAGTGGCTGTCCCCTCCTCACGCCTCGTTTTTTTTGGTAAAGTTTGACTCTGTCTCACAACTTTATTTTTTTAAACAATAAAAAACTTTAGCATAAAGACCGATGTGTAGAAGGGGACAGCCCCTTTCATATACAGAATAATTTCTGTTTGTTTTCAGTGTTAATGTCGCTCCTTACTTTTAGTCTAAAAAACTTGTTCTTTTTTTATTTAATATATACGAAAGCGAATGTTTGTCTATACAGTCATGTGTCTGTTGGCCTAACCTTCACTCAATTACTACACTGTTCATCCGATCGCGGATAAACTTTAAGAGATTGTTGAGCAATCTCTTCCAAACGTTTTGGGTATAAAGTACCCCCCCCCCCTCCAAGACCCACTTAATGACAAATGAAATATGAATAATTTTGAATATGAAATATGAAAATTTGATTCATTTTAGCACTGATGGAATTAGAGAACCTTCAATACAAATAATTGACAGGCATTTCCAGTAAAATTATTTATATTTTCCGGATTTTCAAGTAATGATTTAATTCCGTAATCTAAGACACTTCCGGAACTATAAATTACTTTTTCAGTTAACTCTCTGAAGAACATTACTTTCCAAATTCAAAAATACTACCGTTATTATACATATGTGGAGAATTTTCCATGGGGAGAGAATTTTCGAGGGGGGATCCCATGACGGTAGGGGGATTCTCGATATTCAAATGAATTTGATTTGCATATGTTTTTCAGCTTTTTGCTTATGAGACCAAAATAAATTAATCAGGTTATGTATATAATTTTAGGATAAAAGACAACTGTATTTAGCCTGGGGTTAACTCTAATGTAAAAAGCTTGACGTTTGAAGAAACGTTGATGTTTGTATCTATCAAAACAGCGCATTATCGTATTTTTATATTTATGTACTCGATTTTCAAACGACGGGGAATTTTAGTGGACAATTTTAATCAGGGTGGGGGAGGGATTGTCTGAGGAGTTTTCCGCAAGGGGGAAATTTCCACAGATGATTTTTCCTTCAATTTCCTTTCATTTAAGATCGCAGCAATACCCAACTTGTAAGCAAATAGGTTACATATGAACTATGGTCTCTTTAAAATTCGCAGCTTTTTCCTTTCATTTTTAAAGAATTGGAAAAAAATTCGAACTTTAGCTTAAAGAGCACGGTATTGACTAGGGGGTCAACCCCCTAATATACGTGTTCAAAATTTATGAATATAGAAGTTTGTTACGTAAGTTAATTCGTAAGTTACGTATATTTATTACAAATAAAAACGTTCATAAATAAAATTAAACAAGTTCCAAGCAAGCCATTTAACCAAATAAAAGTAAAATTAATATGCAAATTTTGTTCAAAATTATTCATGTACGGTGAGCCAAAATCAAAACCTGCATTAATTCAAAAACGTTCTAAAATTAAATAAAAAAAACAAGTTTTTTTTTAACTGAAAGTAAGGAACGACGTTAAAACTGAAAACAAACAGAAATTATTCTGTATATTAAGGGGCCTGTCCCCTCCTCAACGCCTCACTCTTTACGCTAAAGTCTGACTTTTTCACCACTCTATTTTTTTAAACAATAAAAAAACTTTAGCGTAAAGAGCAAGGCGCTGAGGAGGGGACAGCCCCTTTCATATACAGAATAATTTCTGTTTAAGTTTTAACGTTGTTCCTTACTTTCAGTTAAAAAAAAACTTGTTTTTTTATTTAATATTTGAACGTTTTTGAATTGATGCAGGTTTTGATTTTGGGTCACCGTACATGAATAATTAAAACAAAATTTGCATATTAATTTTACTTTTATTTGGTTAAATGGCTTTCTCAAAACTTATTTAATTTTATTTACGGACGTATTTATTAGTAATAAAGATACATAACTTACGAATTAACTTACTTAACAAACTTCTACATTCATATATTTTTAATATGTATATTAGGGGGCTCGCCTACTAGTCAATACCTCGCTCTTTAAGCTAAAGTTCAAATTCTGTTCCAGTTCTTTAAAAATGACCCCTTAATCACAAAGGCCGTTATTTAGAATAAATAGCTCTTATGAAAGTACTAACAAATCTTTGGCTTAAAGAGTGAGGTACTGACTAGGGGATGAACCCCCCCCCCCCTCTCGATCAACCACTGTCATGGTTGCAGAGGTAGGTGTAACCTATTAAAGAACAAACAACAGCGCATAGTAACCAAAAGTTAAAAAGATTTTGAAAAAAAAATTACTATTAAGAAAAAGTTGCCATGGGACATTTATTCAGGACTGTGATTAATTTAAAAGTTAAAAATTTAAAAGTTAAAGTTTATTCCAAGAAGAAGTTTACGGTGATTTCTAAAAAAGCCTAAAAAACATCAAAAATAGTGTCAGATCAATATGAAAAGTGTACCATTGGAATCTCGCATAGTTGAAAACATTGTACAGGGGAATACCAGTTCCCCTCATTCAGTGGCGGATCCAGCGGGGAGGGAGCAAGGGGGCGCACGCCCCCCCCCCTAGTGCAGCCTAAAGTAGTGTAATTTACTTAATTTACTCAAGTTTGCGTTAATTACTTACTCCTGATGAAAGTTTATCAGATCAACCTATTTTGCGCCCCCTAAATTTTTTATTGGATCCACCTATTTTGCCCCCCCCCCAAAAAAAAACAAAATCCTTGATCTGCACCTGTCCTCATTGAATAACAAGGAAAATCACTTTTCTCAATAATTCCAATCTGAATATTTATCTTAAACTTACGTTTAAACTTACCACTGATTTACATCAGAAACAAAATTTGCCCCCCTCCCCCTTATGTAGAAATATATACCCTGAATTGGCATATATAGGGGGGGCACTGAAATTCATTTCCGATAGACATGATTATTATATTTGTAAAAAGCATAAAAAAGGCATCCAATTGTGTATTCACTTTATTCCTAACTTGATAATATGATTTGGTATATAATTAACCATTTTTGTTGGGAATGAATTTTAGCCCCCACCCCTATATATACCAATTCAGGGTATATATTTGCACATTAGGGGGGTGGGGGGAAAGTTGAAACTTACCTCTCATTTACATCAGAAATAAAATTACCCCCACCCCCCTAATGTGCAAATATATACCATGAATTGGTATATATAGGGGTGGGGGCAAGAATTCATTTCCAACAAAAATGATCACTATATTCTTAGAGCATAATTTACTTCATTAACTCAAGTTTGCATTAATTAAACTTACTCCTGATGCAAGTTTATCAGATCAACCTATGTTGTGCCCCATAATTTTTTTTATAGACTCCACCTATTTTGCCCCCCCCCCCCCTCAAAAAAAATCCTTGATCCGCACCTGCCCACATCAAATAACAAGGATAATCACTTTTCTCAATAATTCCAATCTGAATTATTATCTTCTCTGAAAATCAAATTTAAATAACAAATTTCTTATATTAATAAACCTTTTACAATTTAATGTTTTGTTTGCCAAATCATGAATTAGCAAGTTCTGCCAATAGGCCTAGGAACAAGCAGACAAAAACCCGTCTCATGACAGTTGACAAAAGCCGATAACAGGAAATCAATGAACAGAACAAAGCAATATTGCGTAATAACTATATACATGAGCAATTTCTATATGTCTATCTATAATAAGATTTGACACTTCTTAGTAAATTTAAAAATAGGAAGCGCTGTACAAGCAAAACTATTTGAATTAATAACCTACTTGTTCAAAAATTCTTCAGAAATTTATTGGTACAAAAATTAAGTTTCTAGGTGGTATAATACAGTAATTAGAGTAGTTTAAATGTCAAAAAGTTTTTAAAGTGATTAATGCATCGCAGGTGGCCGGAATTAGAGACTTTTGGCTGGGAATAGGACAATGATTCATTCCTATCAAAGATTCTGTCCAAGAATAGGCAGGTGGCTGACTACTGGGTGTCTTACCCTATAGCCCAAATTTGCTTCTAAATCTTTCCTACCCTGTAAGACTATCAAAGCTGAATCTATCTACACTTGTATACAGTAGAAATAGAGGGGATGCCATTTTAGCCTTTAAGTAATTGAGGGCTAATATTCTCTCAGCATTATCCCCTATTGTTAGTACCAATTCAAGAACTAGAGGTCATCACCTGAAACTTGCCAAGCAGTCTACAACATATATTGTTGCTTATGTTAATTTTGGTGCTCAACTTAGGTTTGCTCTCGAAAACCAAAACACTTTCTATAAAAGAAAAAAAAACCAAGCAGTTGCATTTTTGCAGTCATCAGATTGTAAGAACAAAAATGAATAGTTGTCAGAAATATGAACTGTGAAAAATTTAATAATTATGAGGTTTGAAATATCTGGAAATAGCCCATCTAGAAATAGGGTAAAAGACCAGTATCCGGTTGAGCAAAATTATGTAAAACTAAAACCCTCACATCTTGTTAACAAAGAGGAATTGAGAAGAATTGTATATATCAATGAATAGCTAAGAATCTAAGCTATGCATCAATATAGTTATTACTAAAATTATTCTAAATTAAACCCTTAAAGTTATTAGTTTATTGACTTACCTCCAAAAAAGTCTTTTGGAAATAACAATTAGTCTAATGTCTAGGGACATTGAGTGGCATATGTCAACCTCCCAGAATTGTGCTACTGGCTCACTATTCTGTAAACTAGGCTAAATAAAAAGGCAATGTATGCATTTCCAATTTGCCTATCTAGCCTAGGTCATCCAGGTGATTTCATGGGATCCTTCAGAAGTTGATATTCATGAACTTGTATGATATTTTAGAAAATTGGATAGGTTTCAACCAAATTTTGCAGACAGCTATAATATTTCCATAGACCATCTGGCCAAATAATTTTTTTCCATGCCAGTAGCCTAACTGCTGAAGTGGAGCTCCAGTACCTATTTTCAGCTTCACAACTTTGCTCAATCAGAGGGAACTATAATCATTTACCTATTTAGCCTATATATAGTATTCAACAAAGTTTACCAGACAGGAAATTTTCAGGTTCCTGTTGAGGGACCTGAAAATAGCTTTCACCAACTCCTGAACACTGGGTTACTAAAGTGGTGGGTATAGAAATGGTTGATGGTGAAAACAATACATTGATCAGGGTTTCAAAATTTCAATTCGGTGAATATATCCCCTGAGAGACCGAAAATTTTGCATTTTCAGCCAAATTTTGTCTCTAATATGTCGCATTTTGTCATTAATGTGTCCAAAATATGTCCATTCTGAAATCTAAAAAATTGGTTGAGTCTTTAAGACTTGTGTTATTGATAGAAGACGATTAATGAAGCTCTTTCAAAGGTTTCACAGTTAACTTCAAATGTAACAAAAATGGAAAAAAATGTTAATTCATCCAAACAGAATGAAAGCACTAGTCATAAAGACACGTTTCAGTCTTCATTTAGTCTTTAGAGTGGAAACACCTTTTTGGATTCACTCACTTTGGACTGAATTAATTAAAAGCTTTGAACATAAATTAATTCAGTGACCCTAGCTAACTCCTCTTTCATCAGCGATAATATTGGATAATATATCAAAACCCATTCCGGTTCAAAAAATGGCAAAGAGACTATGCCAAGAATGCAGATTAAGAGTTACTATTAACTCTATTCAGTGTAGTAGCTGTGACTTTTACTTCCATGAACATTGCTCCAGTATAGAACGTTTTAAGTGGCCAAAACATTGGCTTTGCCTGGATTGTACTACAAAAGAAGATACTAGTGACAAGGTAGTACCCTTTGATGACTCTTTGCGTTGTTCCACTAAGATCCCGTCTACCCTTAAGACACCTCCACGTCACCCATCGGGAAGTGACCTAGTCAACATTTTGAAGGAAGTGAGGTCATCACCCTTTTCGTCTCACAAATCAATCCCTTGCCAAAACAGTTTTATGCCCCAGGACAGTCCCCCCTCAACCACTTCCGATGTGTCCTGCCAAACCAATTTCGTTTCAAAAACAACTAATTTCAGTTGCCAAACCCCTGACCAGGCTACAGCATTCAAGGTCTGTGCTTCCTGCCAGTCCAACTTGTTAAACAACGTCCCTACTGCACCTAAAACAAGAAACCTCCTCCCTCCAATGCAGCGGTCATTATCATTGATGAGTGAACTTGAAAATGTCATTATAGAAATGTCCACCCTAACCACTTCAAAAAGTGTTACGAGTTGGTAACCCCCAGTCTTTCCCAATCCAGGAAAAGAGGAAATCCCCAATTTCTGTTAAAACCAATATTAAAACAAGGCTTATTGATGCTAATGTGGCTCCTGATAACATCAATTATAGATACGAATCAGGTCAACGACAAAATTATAGATACGAATCCAGTGATTTCTGGTTCAACTAAGATATAAAGACAAGTTTGTGTGTTTAAAGGATTAAACTGTCTTGGTTATTCCTAACTCAATAATATGATTTGGTAGATATTGACCATTTTTGCTAGGTTTTTACGAGTTGGACAAACATTTTTTTTTTGAAGGGGGGGGGGTTGTGTTCTCATTCTTGGTTTTAGATTTTATTTATATATAAATAAAATCAAAATAAAATATATAATTCTATTTATATATTACTTTTGACTCATAAGAAAAGGACTAGAGGTTTCAATTTCTGATCTAATGAGCACCCTCCAAAGTTTCTGTAGCCAAGAGGTAGAGGTGTGGATTAGGAGTGGGCAGTCCCCCTTCTATATGGAACAAATTCTGCTCATTTTTGGGTTTAATGTTAATCTTTACTTTCACAATAACAACACAAATATGGGAGGGACAGCGTTTACCCTCTCTCCCCAGCTAGTTGATCTAGAGTCGCGTTTGTATAATAATAAAAGGTCTAGTGGTCTAATTTTGTTATATAATGAGCACCCAAAAAATTTACTTAAAATTTTGGGAGCCGGCGTTTACCCCCCCCCCCCCAGCTGGTTGGTTTAGAATTGCTTTTGACTCATAAGAAAAGGACTAGAGGTCTCAAGTTCTGATCTAATGAGCACCCTCCAAAGTTTCTGTAGCCAAGAGGTGGAGGTATGGATTAGGAGTGGGCATTCCCCCTAGTATATGGAACAAATTCTGCTCATTTTTGGGTTTAATGTTAATCTTTACTTTCACAATAACAACATATACCACAAATATTGGGGGGGGGCAGCATTTACCCTCTCCCCCCAGGTAGTTGATTTAGAGTCACTTTTGACTCATAAGAAAAGGACTAGAGGTCTCAATTTCTGATCTAATGAGCACCCTACACAGTTTCTGAAAATATTGGGAGCCAGCCTTTACCACCCCCCTCCCCCTCCCCACAGATGGTTGGTCTAGAATCGCTTTTGACTCACAAGAAAAGGACTAGAAGTCTCAAGTTCTGATATAATGAGCACTCTCCAAATTTTCTGCAACCAAGAGGTGGAGGTGTATATAAGGAGGGGGCAGTCCCCCTTTTATACAGAACAAATTCTGTTAATTTTTGGGTTTAATGTTGATCTTTACTTTCACGATAACATCATAGACCACAAATACTGGTCTAATGGTTAAATATATGAGAGTGGATATTAATTTCACATTTTTGATATGTTTTCTATAGTTTACTGTGTACCCCCCCCCCCTCCATAAAAAAATAATCATAAACCCTATTGTAGAAGCATACATGCCTTTTAAGTTTAGTAATTTGTCCATTTCTTACAAATGGTAGGCTAGTTGTTATTGGAAAACATGCAAATATTTTTCGCGAGTGAGGTTTCTGTGGGGGGGGGGAGAGGGGGTACACAGTAAACTATAGAAAACACATCAAAAATGTGAAGTAATATCAACTGCTACTACTTTCTGTAGTAGTACATCAACTACTTTCTGTAGTTGATGTATGTTCATGGCCTGAACTGCATTACAGTTTAGAATGAATAAGCATATATTTGGGGATTACATTTTTGGTTGTGCATCCTGTTTGTTGGTTAAAGGATTGATTCCTTCTTCTTCTTCTTCTATTTTACAGCAGGCGGGCTTTTCAGTAACACTATTTAGCCCTTTTCCTTTTGCTTCACTCTGTGGGCTACAGAGCTACTGACTTGATTGCCTCATATTTATTAGATATATTCAGATATCTTTCAGCAGGTCTTTCGACTCTAGGAGTTCAAATATAAGATGATAGATGTCGATTTCTATGCTCTGTGTGCAGGTATCGTTGGCTAGGCTCTTGGCTGATAGTGGGATTTTGTGCTGTTTGAAGTATTTTAACAGTTTAGAAAGCAAGGTATGTTGTGCAGACGTCAGCATATTACATTCAAATAGGCAATGGTCAATTGTTTCATTATTCATATTACAATGCCTGCGAAGAGGGGACAGGGGAATTGAGCCACTTGGATAAGAGAGCTTATATGAGAATACAAGTAAATTTAGTCCATTTCTTCCAGAACAAATTCTATGATAAATTTTAGAAAGATGCTTATTGGGAAAGGAGGAAAGGATAGGATTAATCTTATTAAAATTAATATCTGAAAGCCTCCATTGGTAAATATCTCTAATTGGGATTGGTCTCCCACTTGGCTGGTCAATATTTATAGCATTGTTTGCTATTTCATCAACCTGATGATTACCACTTATGCCAGAGTGGCTAGGAATGTACTGAAAGTAAGTTTTTATGCCACTTGAAGCAAGATTATCAATAATACTGAGGCAATGATAAGTGTCAATGTCCAACTTATATTGAGGAGCTGAGGCCAGCAACTCAAGGCTTGATACGTAAAGAGTCGGAATAGATGATAATATTATTCAAATTTTCAATCAAAGATTGGTTTTGCTTAAGGTGTTCTAATGCCATGATTATGGCATTTAACTCAGCAGACATTATAGATAAATTATTAAATAATCTCTCGCCCATTGCAATTTTCAGTTGAGGAAGGAAAACACCACTTGCAACCTTCTCATTCATTTTTGACCCATCAACAAACATTTGGAAGTGATTTTTATAGGTAATTGTATTAATTTCTGCGAATTTTTTCTGAACAAAAGCAATGGGGGTTAAATCTTTATTCCATTTTGAAAATTCAGTATTTATTATGGGAGATGACCAATTCCATAGAGTGAAGTGGGGGAAACTAAGTGCAATATACTATGCTGGCACAGGGAACTTCTTTTGAATATTGGCATACTCATTGGCAATACCTCTATACATGGATGGATTTCTTAACCAATTATGTAATGTGCGTGAACTATTTGAATCAATTTTTGTAAGATGTTTTATCAAGAGAAACTTACGTCTCTCCCTTATTGTGGTTAATTCACTCTCCATAAGGAGAAACTTGGTCCTTGTGGGTTTCCTAAGACCAAACATGAGACGTATTATATCATTTTGTGTTGTTTCAATTTTTTGCATCTGGGTCTTTGCACATGCACCATAGACAATGAGCCCATAGTCAATATGGGGTCTTATATGTGATTTATAAAACTGGAGTAAGGTTTTCTCCTTACAACCCCAGGGTGTGGAAAGAAGTCTTTTTAGTATATTTGCTTTTCTATAACATTTTTTTATTGTGTTTGAAATGTGGAGGTGGAAATTAAGTTTTTGGTCAAGCATGAGACCTAGGTAATTAATATTATTATCTTCTGGAATAGTTGTTTTATTTAGAGTTAGTTTTTCATTAACATGTTTTTTCTTCCTGTGAAATTGTATTTTTTTTTACTTGGTGGGTGCAATGTGTAAATCTGAATGTTGAGAGAATTTTTAAAATGGAAAAGTGACTTTTTCAGATTTTACTGTGTTATCAGAAAGGTGTTGCCAGATGACCATAGCACCAGATCATCAGCATATTGTAGATTCGTGTGGGGTAGGTTCATGTCCCAGAGATATAGGGCAAATAGGAGGCAACTGAGGACTGCTCCCTGAGGTAGGCCTTTGGATATTGACTTTTGGGGTGAAGAGGCTGAACCAACACAAACAATGAAACTTCGCACTTCTATGAAGGATTTAATAAAGGATACTAGCTTAGGAGGTACTCCAAGGTTTGTAAGTTTATTTAAAAGGATTTGGTGGTTCACATTGTCATATGCTCCTTCAAAATCAAGGAAAGCTGCCGCTAGGATATTATTTTTTGAGAAAGATTCATTTATTGAATTTGTTAGCAAAATGAAAGCATCTGTTGAGGAGTGGTATTTCCTGAATCCAGTTTGAGTGTGTGGGATCATGTTATTTTTATCAAAAAACCAGAGGAGTCTGTGATAAATCATTTTCTCCATTATTTTCCCCATCACAGGTGTAATCATTATGGGCCTATAAGACTCAGGGTTATCTTTTGGTTTATTTTTCTTTAGGATTGGTAGGAGGGACGAATATTTCCATATATTGGGGAACCTAGACGATGCCCAAGCGTGATTATAACAATTTAGAAGTTCTTGTTTGTATGAAGGTGTGAGATTCTTTATCCATGTAGGGTGTATATTGTCATAGCTGCTGCTAGTTTTGGACCTAATATGATGTATTGCATTATTTAATTCATGGATTGAAAATGGATTAGTTATATACTAGGATACTGGGCGCGGTTGGTAACTAGGGTTCATAGGAATTGTGGACAGTTTGCTTTGATTATTTGATGTTAGCTTATTAACAAAAAGAGTTGCAAATAGATTAGCCTTTTCAATATCATTGTCATAATGGGTATTATTATGTATAAGCTGATACAGGAGTGGGTTGGGAGAAGTCTTTTTCCCACATATGTGGCTTATAACTTTATGTATAATTGGCTCATGTGTTTCTCTGGAGAGATTATTTGCAAAATTATTCCAGTATTTATATTTAGCATCTATTATAGTCCTTTTTAGATTAGATTCTGCTTGTAATTTTTTTAAATATGTAGTAGGTGTTGGTTTTTTTATGAATTCTGTCCTAGCTGCCTTTTTTATCTTCCATTTATTTAGGCACTCATTTGTCCACCATGCTTTAGTAATTTGTTTAGGGAATGTTTTCTTAGGTGTTGTCCTGGGGATAGTATGATTAGCTGTATTTATTAGTAAAGATGTCAAGGCCTCATTATGTGTGTCAACTGTTGTATTAGAAATGCATGAACTTTTGGTGAAACTTGTAATTTCATCATTTAGCTTATTTTGGAAAATAGACCAATTTGCTTTAATGATGATATATTTGGAGGTATGAGATGAAGTTTCAGCAGGCTCATTTAGGGAGCAAACTATATCAGAGTGGTCTGTACACAGACTATCAATTTTACTAATGTAAATTTTGTTCAAAAAGTTTAAAGACACAACTTGTAGGTCAATTGTGGAGAATTTGCCACTTTAGGGGTTAAAATATGTATTCAGGTTTGGAGGGGTAGCAACAGCTAATTCATTATTATTTGAAGTCATATCCTAAATAAATTTACCAGCTTTATTTGCTGGTTTATTCCCCCACAAAAGGCTGTGGGCATTGAAATCACCACAAATAATGATATTTTTTAACATATTAGAATTATTTATATAATTAAAGAAATCCTTGGCATCTGAAGATTGGCCATTAGGGTTATAGAAGCTTATTATGTAGGTTTTTAAATTATTCAGCCAAACACTTATACCCATTACATCAACATCATTTTCAAAATCTGGAAAATTGATGCCACAGAATTTTATATTATTATTAACTAATAAAGCTACACCACCTCCTTTTCTCTCTGAAGATTTATCCTTTCTCAGGATAGTGTATCCCAGAGACTTAATTTGTTGATTTTGGGTTAAATGAGTTTCCTTGAGGAAAGCAATATTAATGTAATTATTATTCATAAATGATATTAGTTCATTTAGCTTATTTTCTGTGAGTGATCTTACATACCATTGGAGTATTGACAAATGTTGTGTTGTTGATTTATTCTTCATATGACTGTGTATCAATGTTCAGCTTTGTTAAAAGTAAAGCAAGATCTTTTTTTGATTGAATGATCATATCATCTGGGATGTAGATTTTTGCCAATACTTCAATAATTTTTGTTTTCTGTAGTTGATGTATGTTCATGGCCTGAACTGCATTACAGTTTAAAATGAATAAGCATATATTTGGTGATTGCATTTTTGGTAGTGCATCCTGTTTGTTTGTTAAGTGATTGATTCCTGGTAGTGTTTCTGGTTTGTTTCTTCCCGAAAGGGAGAGACAGGCTGGCCTCATCTCACCAGAAAACAAGGCTTGCTGGCTTGGTGATTCCTTCTGATAGGGATTTGAGCTAGGGGGCTTTGAAGATATAGTTTTGTATGGGGTGCTTGATGCATTTGGGGCATTTGACTTGGGGGTTTTGGTTGGTTTCATCACAGGCTTTATTTGGTGTTGTTGGGCAGCATTTGCTTCCATCGCTGTGAAGGGGATGGGATGGCCTTCTCCGTTGATATTTGGAGTGTTAGAGCTCTTTTCTTGTATGCAGGGCATAATGATTTATTTGTAGATTCATGAGGACCTTTTCAATCGATGCATGTAAGTTGGGTGTTTTTGCAAGTTGTCAACTCTTTAGGATGGAAAGATTTACAATTACTACACTCTTGGAGAATTTCATTGCATTTGTTTGTCGTGTGTCCCAGTTTGAAACACTTCTGACACTGAATAGGCTTAGGTTTGTATTCCTTGTGTGGTTTGATTTGCCCAAATAGGAATAATTTTTCTGGGATATCGATTTCATCCTTTAGTGTGAATAGGAAGGATCTACTAGTTTCTAGACCAGTAGAATTAGGTTTTCCAAGTTGGGTAACATCATCAACTGGGATGGTGTTTCCAGCCCTATCTGAGAGGCCTTCTTTTAACTCCTGAGTAGATATCTCTGGGGGAACATTGTAAACTACAATTTTTGTTGGTGATTGTTTTGGGTTCCAATTAGATGCAATAATTGGGATATTCAGAAGGGATTTAAGGTTAATTATTGTATCTGCTGATCTTCTACAGCTATTAGCAGAGATCCATCACGGTTAATGTTAAGAGAGAACATTGATTTTAGCAGTTTAAAAATTGCAACTCTTATTGCAGTGATCATTTTTATATCAATGGGGGCAGTGGGAGTAATTTTAAGGTAAATTCATAAGTTTTTGGAGGAAGGATCATGAGCAGGGAGAGGGGACATGCTTTTAATTGGGGAGATTTTTTTCTTTTTTTTAGAGCTTCTAGAGAGGACCTCATGAAACCCATTATCATCATTTATGGTTGCATTAGTACCTACAGTTATCATTGTCATATTCTCCGAATCGGAGCTATCATTAGAAATTTCAGATAATGTGCTTGACCAGCCAGGATGGGTATCTTTCACTTTGGAATTTGATTTGTGATCTGGGGGGACGTTTTTTTTTTGGAGGACATCTTGAAAATTCCTATTTGAAAAAGCTTTAAAAACAAAAATAAAACAAAAAAAAGAAGGGGAAATAGATGATATCAAACCGTCTGCACTATACTATGGGAAGGGTAAACACCACAGTATAGCCCTGAGGATGACATGAGCAGGATAGGTTTGGTACAACTGCTGATAAGAAGCGATAATACACACAATAAAATATAGGTCGATTTTCTAGTATGGTTGCTGTTGTTGTGCGTTTCCTTCTTCTTCTTTCCTGGAGTTTTGTTGATACCTGTCTTCTTCTTCTTCTAATTCACAGCAGGCCTTAAAAATAATTTGTCAAAAAAAAAAAATTGTTTATGGGGCAGTAGTGAAAATGGCAGCAACTATGACTTGTTTTTTTCAATATTTTCTTTTTTCAAATAATTGTTATTAAGTGAGTAGCTGTAGTCAGATAAATGACTAGGCTAGCTCTATAACTGCTTCTAATTTTATTGAAGATAGTATTTCTTATTGGAGTTTCTTGTATTGTTTTTTTTTAGGTGACATTACTTGCATCTCAGCTGAGGAGGCCAAAGCCAATTGGGGCTTCTCTAATGCTGAGTTTTTATCAGCAAGACTGGTTGAAATGATTGAAGCTAGTTCTTGCACTACTTCAGCTGGGCATTAATCTGGGGTCAATGAGAGTTGGAATGTTTAGGCATTAAAATTCCCCCTTTGGTGTATCTCCTCCCCTCTCTAGCTTGAAGAAATATTTTTGAGGTGTAAAAAAATTTAATTTTCTTATGTAAATTCCCGGTTGCTTTACAATTACAAGGTAGTGAGAGATATGCCTCAAATGGTTAATTTAATGCACCCTTTTTAAAGTTTTAAAGTATATTTTAAAGTTATTTTTGTACTCTCCCCCCAAAACAAAAGTCCTGGTGGCAACTTTGGGATCTTACATCAATTACTACCTTCACCCTCCTGTTGTTTCTCCCTCAGAACTAATTCTGTATTTATCTGAAGGCTTAATGAGTGTTAGGATGCTTTGGCATTAAAATCCAGCCTTCAAGCCATCTCCCTCCCTCCCGAACTACAAAATAATCAGAAAACCCCATTATAGAGGTTTAAAAAGAGTTCTTGTCCTTCTTTGTAAGTTAAAAGTGATTGGAACTCAATCCTACCAGAGTCTGTGTGGCGGGGGGGGGGGTTTCTGTTGTTTTTTTTTTTTTTTGGGGGGGGGGGGTAAGCATCTAGACTCACATACACACCTACTCTCATATGACTCCTAGGCCCCAATTCTGCATAGATGAAACAATCTAGTAGCACTCTAGACACACTGAGTGCCATCACGTCATAGTTCTAGGTATTACCCCCCCCCCTGAAAAATACCCAATGGACAATAAGGCTTTCCAAATTTTAGAATTTATTTTCCTGTAGGGGGAAGGAATTTTGGTACTTGTCTATTATATGCCACTCACTCAAGTTTATGTTGTGTAAAACTTGAGACTAACTGGTTTCTTCAAGAGTTTTTTCAGCTTAGCATGATACAAAGACAAGTGACAGAATAGATAGGAAATATGTAATTTGGGCTATATATTTGCACATAAGAGGGGGGGGATAAAGTATTTGGACATTTTGAGGTCAGAAACAATTCTTAGTTAATAATGTGCATAATAATTGTTCCTAATTCATTTTGCATGCTGACTTGCTATACTTTACCCCCCCCCCCCATAATGTGCAAATATATAGCCCAAATCTGTTTCTCAGGTAACCAAGAAACTAGCAAAGAAGCGGGTTTGTTCTCGAGTTTTAAGCATTGTAAACTTGATTGACTGGCGTATAATACACAAGTATTTGCCATGGGGGGGGGGATCCATGGGGGTGGTAAACGCTGGCCGCCCATTTTACCAGCCTCTGCTTTATATTAATGCTCCAATTCCAAAAATTGTCTGGAGTATCCACCCTTTTGTTCTACCCTTTTGTTCTACCCTTTTGTATCCACCCTTTTGTTCTAGGTCTCCCTGACCCCTATGGAAAATACATCCCCACTGAAAAGAAATTATTTCCAAAAATTCCCCCTGACCCCCCCCCCCCCCACAGAAACCTCACTTGCGAAAAATATTTGCATTTTTTACAATAAAGACTAGCCAACCATTTTTAAGAAATGGACAAATTAATAAAATTAAAAGGCATGTATACTTATGCAATAGGGTTTATGATTATTTTTTTATGGAGGGGGGGGGGTACACAGTAAACTATAGAAAACACATCAAAAATGTGAAATTAATATCCACTCTCTTATATATTTAACCATTAGACCAGTATTTGTGGTCTATGATGTTATTGCGAAAGTAAAGATCAACATTAAACCCAAAAATTAACAGAATTTGTTCTGTATAAAAGGGTGACTGCCCCCTCCTTATATACACCTCAACCTCTTGGTTGCAGAAAATTTGGAGAGTGCTCATTATATCAGAACTTGAGACTTCTAGTCCTTTTCTTGTGAGTCAAAAGCGATTCTAGACCAACCATCTGTGGGGAGGGGGAGGGGGGTGGTAAAGGCTGGCTCCCAATATTTTCAGAAACTATGTAGGGTGCTCATTATATCAGAACTTGACACTTCTAGTCCTTTTCTTATTAGTCAAAAGTGACTATAAATCACCTCCCTGGGGGGTGAGGTAAATGCTGCCCCCCCCCCCAATATTTGTGGTATATATTGTTATTGTGAAAGTAAAGATTAACATTAAACCCAAAAATGAGCAGAATTTGTTCATATACAAGGGGGAATGCCCACTCCTAATCCATACCTCCACTTCTTGGATACAGAAACTTTGGAGGGTGCTCATTAGATCAGAACTTGAGACCTCTAGTCCTTTTCTTATGAGTCAAAAGCAATTCTAAACCAACCAGCTGGGGGGGGTAAACGCCGGCTCCCAATATTTTCAGGAACTTTGTAGGGTGCTCATTAGATCAGAAAATGAGACCTCTAGTCCTTTTCTTATGATTCAAAAGCGACTCTAGATCAACTAGCAGGGTAAACGCTGTCCCTCCCATATTTGTGTTGTTATTGTGAAAGTAAAGATTAACATTAAACCCAAAAATGAGCAGAATTTGTTCCATATAGAAGGGGGACTGCTCACTCCTAATCCACACCTCTTGGCTACAGAAACTTTGGAGGGTGCTCATTAGATCAGAAATTGAAACCTCTAGTCCTTTTCTTATGAGTCAAAAGTAATATAAAAATAAAATTATATATTTTATTTATTTTATTTTGATTTTATTTATATATAAATAAAATCTAAAACCAAGAATGAGAACACTACCCCCCCCCCCTTCAAAAAAAAATGTTTGTCCAACTCGTAAAAACCTAGCAAAAATGGTAAATATCTACCAAATCATATTATTGAGTTAGGAATAAAGTGAATACACCATTTGATGCTTTTTATACTGATTACGAATATAATAAGCATTTCTATTGGAAATGTATTTCAGCCCCCCCCCCCTATATAGGCTATACCTAACCCTGAATTGGCATATATTGGGGGGGGCTGAAATTCATATAAATGCTTATTATATTCGTAATCAGCATAAAAAAAGGCATCAAATGGTGTATTCACTTTAGTCCTAACTCAATAATATGATTTGGTAGATATTGACCGCAAAAATGAGTATAAACAGATTTTTGATGCATCTTTTAAAGTTTTTTTTTTAACCCCCAAAAACAAATTATTTTGTAACACCCCCTTCCCCCCCCCAAAAAAAAAAAATCCTGGATATGGCCCTGATTGTAATAGTACATTTTGGAAAATTTGCAAAACAGCTATGGAGAAGACCTGTTAATTAGGTGTGAACATATTTTTTACACGCAGAGACATCAATGAAACAAAAGGTACATAGTTATTACAACCATTTATTTAACAGTATATATACAATTCATAAACTATTTTTAAAAACAAAAGAAATTGGGAAGTACAAATAAGTTGAGCCACTACACCATTATTTCTCTAATATACAGCCATAGAGAGAATATAACAGCCAAAGAAGACGGAAATAAACAGTACTGATTTCCATAAAAGCAAACTCCAAATTATGCCATAGCAATTGCAAAAATAACCTATTCCAATTTTTTTTTATTGAAACACATTGTTTGAGGGGAAGGCTATTATTTTAGAGCGTAAAAACAATTATTTATGTGAAACTTAACAAGCATTATAAGGAATATTTCTTTTTGGAAGATTACACTCTTTGGACCTTCTTTTTAATAGCCTCTCCTTTGGGTATTGTCCTTGTTTATACATTAAATTTCAAAAGACCTTCTTCATTTTCTGCTTCTTCTTGAAGGTCAACCTCAATTTTGATTACAAATTAGAATTTATGGAAAAGTTTGAAGTCGACACTTTATTGAATAAAACCACAAGTGGGCTGACATAGTGAGCAGGACCTTTCAGCAAAGATTTTTAATACAGCCTAGGAATTCTTTTCCAAAGTTTCCTTTGAGCATAAAGACCTACTGTTTAGTCCTTGGATGGGACAAAGCCTCCCAAATAATGTTAGCATTACTATGTTTAAAAAAAAAGGACACAAATCAAAATGGACAATACGACTTATTGTTAAAATTCACTTGACTCCATCTTTGAAATTCGAAAGCTGGAAGGTCCAGGTCAATTTACCCACTAGATCATCAGTACATTAAAGTCAAAACCAGGAAAAAGTAAATGTTTTAATTCACACTATGTTTTCTTGCATGGACTTCTTTCAATTTGGCTTCAAAAGTTTAGCGCTTGTACAAAATTTTCACAGGTCAATTACTCTTCATATTTGTGTTTTAAAAAGGAAAAAAGAACAGGATTATAATTTATTGAAAATACGTAACAAATTGGGAACTGCAAATACTAAAAAGAACTAATAAAAGCAAGGCAGATCACAAAGCGAGACTCAGAAAAAGAAAAAATTAACTATACAACGCATTTTTTACATAAATGAAAGTCCCGTGTCTATTAAACAAATTCTGAATTCCTAAATTCACTACCTTTTATCATCTTTTTCAGCCGTCGGGAAAGAGGATTGACCACTGTCAATCGTAAAAAAATATACACTTGAGTAAAATACAGATTTAACTAATAATATATGCCATACAAATTGACAAAATTTAAATAGTCACAAAAAACGACACCGTCTTTTTTATCACTTTTAACCTTCAGTTAATGTCGGGTACCTCCATCATTTTGACCCCACTATCACATCAAAAGATCTAAAAAAAAAATTATTATTAGTGAAAAACTTAAATAAACATTTTCAATGACTGGGTAAGAAACTACTCAAGAAGGTACTTCAACAGACTAATACTCATGAACAAAGCTGTATCCAGGTAGGGGGAGGGGGTTGAACCATGTCTCAAGATCATGCAAGTCATTATTTTTTATTTTGCTTAATTGTCTGTGACTTATATTGAACAAACAGAAATGTGGAAAAACGTTTCATTGAGTAAGTTCATTGAGCTATAGTCAGATAAATAACCTGTTAAACTAGAATAGTTCTATAACAGCTTATGACTTTAGTACAATCGGAATGTCTAATGGACATGTACTACACTTTTTAATGTTCTTAATTTTTGCCTCCACATCCAAGGGCGAAATAACGGGAAAATTGAAAGAGCACAAATCATAAGGAGTGTCAAAAGAAAGGGGAGGGAGGTTCTGAACTATGGAAGAAAGAAACCTGTTTAGATCATTGGCTGTAACCGAAGGGTCTTCTTAGAAATGGAAATCTATATTATTTTGTGTTTTCCCACAAATTTTCTTTATTCTATTATACCATTGTTTTGGCTTTGTAGAAAATAAATCCTGGACTTGGCATTTGTAATATGAAGAAGCAGATTTACATATTTCTTTTTTTATATGTTTATGCAGTGAGTTCGCTTCGGATGTTTTACCACTCTTTAGTAGATTCAATTTAATTCTAATTAGTTTTTTCAATTGGCTAGTAATGTATGGTTTGTCATTAGAACATGTTTTTACTTTTTTCACAGGGAAGGAATTTATGTATTTTTTTTAAATCAGATTTTGGAATTCATAGACTTTAAAATTAATGTCATTTTTTCCTTTGAGGGACAGCCAGTTTTCATTGGTAATCCAAGATCCAAATGTGTAAAGGCCATCATTGGAAATTGGGCGATAAGAGAACTCAGTAACAGAAAAAGTATGATTAAAGATATTGAGAGGCTTCGTTAATAAACAAAAATGGTAACTTCCTCCAAACGGGGGCAAGGGGACAGGAGGGGCATAGAAAGCCTGCATATTGGTGCAAATCAAATCAAGGGTTGAATTTCCTTTTGTTGTTGGTATTTTTACTACTTGTTTTAAGTTTATGGAACTACAAAGGGAATTTAACTTTAGATCATTAGCATCACCTACTAAGAAAATACCGGTGTTCAGGAGTTTGCTTAGGACAAAGTCGACACTACTATGCAGTTGTTGGTAGAATCGCTGTCTTTGTGCAGCGTTTTGATTTGGGGAATAATAGAAGCAGCAAAACACAATCAAATTAAAGGGGCGTGGTAAAACTTTGGGTCTTACACTTAACCAAATGATTTCATCGTTATCTGAAAGGTTGGGAGTATGAATTAATTTAGGAAAGAGATAATTATTTACAAATAATAGTATTCCACCTCCCTTTTACCTAGGGGGTGATCATGAGGACGAAGTTTTATGAATTGGGAGTAGTTATTAATTTTCAACAAATCAGGGTTCTGTGCTTGGACCTCAGTTATGGCAATTACATCAATTTTGTGTACTTGACAGAGGGCCTCTAACTTGATCAATTTGTCGAAATTCAGGCTTTCGGCGTTCGTAACAAGCAACTTGGGATTTGGGGGGACATAAGTTAGAACTAAAAAACTGGTTTACACTAGAGTCACATAATTCGATGCTTCCATAACCCGAATGGATGGAAGTAGGGTCTTCTTTATGGTGATAGAATACGGTGGAGGTCTTAAATTCCCCGGAATGAGCTGGTGATGGTGCTTCAATTGACGTTGGTGTGTTACATGACAGGCTTGGTGACTCGTTTTTTGACAGAGTTTTCTTGGCACTGTTGGAGGGGGGAGAATTTGTTTTCGTTGAGCTGAACTGCTTGCAGTATCTCACTGACCTTTGATGTAATGGTGGGAAGGTTTAATGTAAATTGTTTTTTGACAGGTCCAAACTGATGAGAGAAGGAATTGGAGGGGATGCTGACTTTGAGTTTAAATTTTTTCGGCACTATTTAAGGGCTTTTTAAAATATTTGTATCCATATTTCAGGTGGATTTGACTGCATTCACCGAAGCAAAGCCCACTTCTGAAACTGTCACAAACCCTGGAATGCAAGAATTTGCACCCAGGGACACTACATTCATTCGTAAAATTATAATTCTTGAACAAATGAAGGTATTTACACGACTCTTCCTTCTTGCAAATCCCTCTCCAGGCATATTTGCATATACCTTTATTAGCATTAACTTGTTTCCTGGATAGTTCATCACTAGTATTGAACTCACACCTGGTTTTACATACATAATTAAGGTCAATTTCAGAATGAACTTGACCTTGAACACTTGTGCCTGAGAGGGGATTAAAACCAAGACAGTTTAATCCTTTAAACGCACAAACTTGTCTTTATATCTTAGTTGAACCGGAAATCACTGGATTCGTATCTATAATTTTGTCGTTGACCTGATTCGTATCTATAATTGATGTTATCAGGAGCCACATTAGCATCAATAAGCCTTGTTTTAATATTGGTTTTAACAGAAATTTGGGATTTCTTCTTTTCCTGGATTGGAAAAGACTAAGATCCACCAACTCTAACACTTTCTAAAGTGGTCAGGGTGGAAATTTTTGTAATGATGTTTTCAAGCTCAATCATCAATGATAATAACCGCTGCATTAAAGGGAGGAAGTGTCTTTTTTTGGGAAAGGTAGGAGCATTTTTCAACAAATTGGACTGGCAGGAAGCACAGACCTTGAATGCTGTAGCCTGGTCAGGGGTTTGGCAACTGAAATTAGTTGTTTTTGAAACGAAATTGGTTTGGCAGGACACATCGGAAGTGGTTGAGGGGGGACTGTCCTGGGGCATAAAACTGTTTTGGCAAGGGATTGATTTGTGAGACGAAAAGGGTGATGACCTCACTTCCTTCAAAATGTTGACTAGGTCACTTCCCGATGGGAGACGTGGAGGTGTCTTAAGGGTAGACAGATCTGAGTGGAACAACGCAAAGAGTCATCAAAGGGTACTACCTTGTCACTAGTATCTTCTTTTGTAGTACAATCCAGGCAAAGCCAATGTTTTGGCCACTTAAAACGTTCTATACCGGAGCAATATTCATGGAAGTAAAAGTCACAGCTACTCCACTGAATAGAGTTAATAGTAACTCTTAATCTGCATTCTTGGCATACTCTCTTTGCCATTTTTTGAACCGGAATGGGTTTTGATAGATTATCAAATATTATCACTGATTAAAGATGAGTTAGCTAGGGTCACTGAATTAATTTATGTTCAAAGCTCTTAATTAATTCAGTCCCAAGTGAGTGAATCGAAAAAGGTGTTTCCACTCTGAAGACTAAATGAAGACTGAAACGTGTCTTTGTGACTTTAGTGCTTTCATTCTGTTTGAATGAATGAACATTTTTTTCCATTCTTGTTACATTTGAAGTCAGCTATGAAACCTTTTGAAAAAGATTCATTAATCTGCTTCTATCGATAACATAATGCTCTAAGACACAACCTGTTTTATAGATTTCAAAATGGACGTATTTTGGACACATTAATGACAAAATGCGACATATTAGACAAAATTTGGCTGAAAATGCAAAATTTTTGGTCTCTCAGGGGATATATTCATCGATTTGAAATTTCGAAACCCTGATCTTTGTATTGTTTTCATCATCAACCATTTCTATACCCGCCATTTTAGTAGCCCAGTGTTCAGGATTTGGTGAAAGCTATTTTCAGGTCCCTCAGCAGGGACCTGAAAATTTCCTGTCTGGTAAACTTTGTCGAATACTGTACATAGGCTAATTAGGTAATTGATTAGTTCCCTCTGATTGAGCAAAGTTGTGAAGCTGAAAATAGGTACTGGAGCTCCACTTCAGCAGTTAGGCTACTGGCATGGAAAAAAATTATTTGGCCAGATGGTCTATGGAAATATTATAGCTGTCTGCAAAATTTGGTTGAAACCTATCCAATTTTCTAAAATATCATACAAGTTCATGAATATCAACTTCTGAAGGATCCCATGAAATCACCTAGATGACCTAGGCTAGATAGGCAAAATGGAAATGCATACATTGCCTTTTTATTTAGCCTAGTTTACAGAATAGTGAGCCAGTAGCACAATCCTGGGAGGTTGATATATGCCACTCAATGTCCCTAGACACTAGGCTAATTGTTATTTCCAAAAGACTTTTTGGAGGTAAGTCAATAAACTAATAACTTTAAGGGTTTAATTTCGAATAATTTTAGTAATAAATATATTGATGAATAGCTTAGATTCTTAGCTATTCATTGATATATACAATTCTTCTCAATTCCTCTTTGTTAACAAGATGTGAGGGTTTTAGTTTTACATAATTTTGCTCAACCGGATACTGGTCTTTTACCCTATTTCTAGATGGGCTATTTCCAGATATTTCAAACCTCATAATTATTAAATTTTTCACAGTTCATATTTCTGACTATTCATTTTTGTTCATACAATCTGATGGGATGCTACCAGATAGCTAATTGAAAATAGTACAGTATATGTATAAAGGTAAAAACCTTAGCCAAGCATTATATATAGAAAAAAATGTCTAGCCAACTCGGTGGCTAATAAGAACGACCGTGTATATATATACAATCTTTAATTTAGCCAACTGGTTGGCTATTAGATCTCACCTATATATACATTGAAGCCTTAATTACCCAACTAGTTAGCTAATATTAGAGTTCTATAAACAATATAGAATTAGCTAACTAGTTGGCTATTAATGTCCAATGTATACATAAACTTTAGTTTAAAATAGCCAACTAGTCAGCTATCAATACAGTTTCTAATAGCCTACATATGCAAAATTAGCTAACTATTTGGCTAGTAATAGCCAATTTATATATAGGGAAAAAGGTCTAGCCAACTTGGGGGCTAATAAGAATGACCAAGGATAAATATACAATCTTTAAATTAGCCAACTGGTTGGCTATTAGATCTCACCTATATATACATTGCAGCCTTAGTTAGCCAACTAGGCTAGTCAGCTAATATTAGAGTTCTATATACAATATAAGAATTAGCTAACTAGTTGGATATTAATGTCCAATGTATACATAAACTTTACTTTAAAATAGCCAACTAGTCAGCTATCAATACAGTTTCTAATAGCTTACACATGTAAAATTAGCTAACTAGTTGGCTATCAATAAGGCTTCTAACATATATTAGAACCTAGAATTAGCTAACTAGTTTGCTATTAAAGTCTCAGCTATATACACATTTAGAGTAGCTAACTAGTTGGCTATTAGATCTCATTTCCCATGATGACCTAACGTAAGAGAAAGAAACTTTACCAATAATACATTCTCTTTTCAGTTTTCAGGTCATGTGTTTACACTACAAGCTGAATGGAAGAAGGCCAGCACAATATTTGCAACGTTACCCCCAAATATGCTCTTGTTTGCAAGAAATCCAAGATATTGCTCGTTCTTGTTTTGTTTCAATAACAATTGCATTATCTCTTTTTATAAAATTTTCCCAAATAAATTTTTTAGTGTATACATATCTCAGCGTGATGGATTTGAATATAAATTATGCTGAATTCATTCATTCAATTACTGAAAAGGGCTTATCAATGGAGATACCACCAGATATATATATATATATATATATATATATATATATATATATATATATATATATATATATATATATATATATATATATATATATATATGTATATATATATATATACATATATATATGCATATATATATGTATATATAGATATATATATGTATATATATGAATATCCATCTGTTGTGAATATCCATCTTGATATTAGCGAAAGAGCCTAAATATTATGTAGATATGATGAACGGAAAGCAAGATATTCCGTATCCCTGCCTAAGACCTGTCCCGGCCATCAAAGTAAAATGAAGGAAAAGAGAAAATCTAAATTAATGGCCACTCCAAATAAATTATCATTATCATTTTTCAAAAATACTAAAGTTTTTATTAATCCAGGCAACCTATTTTCTCATGTCTTACCCCCACTCTTACCCCCCCCCCCCTTTCAATAAATAAGGTCAACACCCTTGCCCCCCTGCTTATAAAATTACGTTTAGCTTCTTTTGACTCACCCTTTAATACCATAATTTGCACTCCGATAGAATATTTAAATTTTTTTTTAATCCTTACGGGCTTTTTTCTAACCTTATTTTTACCACTTTTCACTAAATAATGTCCAGTCAACACCCTTCTTCTCGCCCCCCCCTTAAAAAATTACTTTTTGCTCTTTGTGGTAAAGAATCCTAGTTAGCTATTTTTCTTGTCTGTATATACATATACTCACCTCAGTAGCCAAACGGTTCGCTATTTTATATTTTCGCGTATGCTTAGACTGTTTTTTTATAGCCAACTGGTTGGCTATATCGATCATATGTATAAATATAATGGTTAGATATTAGCCAATTAGTCTAAATATCATCTAAAGACCATGAACGAAAAGTAATATATTCCACACCCCTCTTCCCGGCCCATCATTGTTGAATAATGTAAAGAGAAAGTTCAAGTTAATCGGTGCTTAAAATGAACACCTCATCATCTTAGCCGCTCGAAAAATGAAGCTCGATTAATTCTCAAAGAATTAACGTAACCAGGATAGAAGTGTAATACTTTAGAAATAAATTTAGGCTATATATTTGCACATGCAAAATGGGTCTGCATGCAAAATTTGTTAGCCACAATTATTCTGATATTATTATGTAAGAATTGTTTTCTGACTTCATACTAGTTGTTCATATCTTCCTTATCACCTTCTTTATACAGAGGAATAACCAAAGCACTTTTCAAGCAGTTAGTGTACACTCCAAATTCAAAACATTGATCTAAAAAGTGTACAACAAATGACTGTATTATAATTGGGTAAATTTTTTGTGAACTATTTGAAATAGGTTATTAAGTCCAGTCCCAGCTGCCGATTTTTTCATACTTTTTACGATATCCTCAAGTTCACGCGATCTCTACTGGTTGACGATAAATGGTTGTATCACTTGCTATCAGGAAGAAAAAATTCTTGGCATGTACCATCAGCATTTATGCATTCCACAGATGTCGATATTTTTAGCCCCACTTCTGAGATAGTGGGTACACAAGCTATTGGCTACACCACTATCCGACTCCCGCGGCAAATTACTAGGAGTTATTGGTTCACTATTTGGGCTTATTACCGACTTAATCAGTTGCCAGGTTTTAGCCGGGCTTCCTTCATAATCTTTAAATTTCTGTGCTAAGTAATCAATTTTTGCCTTTCTTAAAAGACTTTTTAACTTTCTATTAAATTCTTTATAATGTTCTTTATCAGATGCTGAACCTTGAGTCGCGCACCTTCTATACATCATTTGCCTTTTTTCCATCGAGGCTAGTAATCCTTTTGTAATCCAAGGTTTAATTGGCAACTTATATCTTTGCTTTGTCGCTTTAATGTCATTGTTAAAAAATCTAACATTGAAAAACCAGGTCAAGCCGAGGGGTTATCCTACAAAAATTGTGTACTACACAATTTATTTCGACAAATAAGTGTCTACATAAATGGTACATTGGTGAGCACGAGCAATAATCTTTCAAATTATGCAAGTTATATACAATTCATGTTGATGACTCCAATGTTCTATAAGAAATTGAGAGGTATGGTTATTGGATATGAATATAAAACAAATACTGATACTACCAATATTCTTAGAGAGAGGACAACTAAAGATTTACATTTAGTCGGGAAACTAAATCATGGGATATTTGATATACCTCAATGGCCGCCTCCTAATGCAAAGATCGATATAAAGCTACAACTCGCATTTCCGATTATATTATGCAAAAAGTACTGGACGCTGCACCCGATGTAACAGTCTCTTTCACGTCGGCAATGCTTCATGTACGAAAACAACAAGCTATAAGTTCTCTGGCTTTGGCAATTGAAAGATTAAGAGTCTCTGGAAATAATTTCAAGGTGCTCGTGCCACATACAATCACGAATCAACGCCATATTGCTACAGGTACGCGTACCAATACCGATTCGTCATTTATCAATGGCGAAATTCCTTCTTAATTGGCATTGGCTTTTGTAAAAAGTGCTAGCGCTGTAGGATCAAGGACAGATTCCCCGCATAAATTTGAACTGTTTGGACTTTCATCGCTTGTCTGTAAAGTAAATGAAACTCCTCTCTACAATTTATCCTTTGATAAATCCTGCAGGACCCTATATGAATTGACCATCCAATCCCTAGATCGAGATTCTCAATTATTTGAAACTGGCATTAGTGAAGAAATGTTTACAAAACGAATGGCATCATTGTATTGGATTTGTCTGGTGCACAAGATATTAGTATTGTCCCCACGGGAAATGTGCGGATAGAGTGTACCTTTGCCAAACCGTTGGAGGAAAGTATTGCATTAATCTTGCTAAATCAATTTGAAACCTATTGGGAAATCACCCCAGACGGTAGTGTTTTATTAGACTTGGCACCATGAACACGAAACAAATAATCGATGTATTTAACATGGATCCATACATGTCGAAATATAAATCCTATTGCATATCTTCAGATTTTTTGAGCATATTCAACATGTTGACAACACCCTTATTATCGTTAGTAGCAATCCATCCAGTGTAAAGACAGGTCATTGGTTATGCATCTTTCAAACAGGAAGTAATATAGAACATTTTGATCCGCTTGGCCTACCGTGTAAATTCTACACACCTCATATTAAAAATTATATTGAGCGGAGCGTAAAATCTATTATTCAAAATCGGAAGCGGGTACAAGATCTATCAACGAAAAGCTGCGGTTTTCATGCCCTATTATATTTTATTTTTCGGAGTCGTGGACATACTTACATGGAATTCCTCAAGATTTATGGCGGCAATGCTGAATTGAATGACTTTCTAGTTGAAAATACTCTTTCCTACCTCCAAAATATAAATTTCAGTTCCCTAAAAGTGAAATGCTTTAAAAATGTATGTAAATTTGTTTATTAATAAAATTTGTATATATACAAAACACTGTCCTTTAGATTTCTTCTACTACGTATAGGTTATCATCAGAAACGATAAGTGGTACCACCTCGTCAGAATTCAACTTGTGTTCGTCCTGACGTGCAAATTCGGAGTCAAATTTTATGAAATACAATGTAGCTTCATTTTTATTAAATATCTTTGTAAATTCAATAGTACTACTCTGATTCATATTATAAAATTCACCTGTTTCAATTTGCTTATTTGAAGCAATGTCACATACCAAATTCTCATATGAAGAATCATTCTCTGTAACAGGCAAATAAAAGTATGTAGGTTTATAATCATAATAACCAGTATCTCACAGCGTATTAAAAACCAGACTGTTTTACTATTCCAGCAATTGAAGCGTAGACCAGGTTTTTCTTCCCAAAACAATTTAAAGCCGCGACGATACCAGTCTTTTAAAAATAAACTGAACTCACAATTAGGGTTTTTCGCAATCATGCCAGGGTAAGTGTTTTCCCATTGATCACATTTGCCATAGTAAGAATTGGAGCATAAGAATCCTCTATTATAAAAGTCACAAATCTCTTCAAGACAAGAATTACAGTCTTTAATTTGTAGTGCATATCCTCTATGCAATTTACAAGGATTGCATAATTTACACTTTTCATTAGAGTCATCAGCAATAGTACAATTTTGACAGGATGACCAGCTGCCCGAAGTATACATGCATAATGGGCAAGTGTAAAACATTGTTCAATGTTGACACTCTCACTTCCAGAAAGAAAATGACTCAAACAACAAAAAATGTCTCCTAGGAGCGTTACAAAATGCCTGTCTATGTAGCGGTTAAGAGCAAAACTACAATATCAATTTGTTTTCTCTCAATTAAAATATTTGTAAAATAGGTAAATGCTTCGGGACCATGACGGCAAAGTTTCATACAACATTCCAAAGATGGGGAATTGGTTTCCATTGTATCGTTAAACATATCTCGAGACAATATCTTTCTTTTAAGAGATTATTCCAGAAATTCATCATCTAAAACAAGACATTGTTCCAATTTTACAAGATTACGTAAGATTTTCTGATTCTCAAATCTATCCATTTTAACACTCTCACTAGCAAATACGGACTAGCTGCTTTCTATAAATTGTTCTCTTCAATATATTTCGCCAGCGAATTTAATCCATCTTGTAGTCTCTGTATATGCGCTATATCCACCTTAGCCGCAAAGCACATTGGTTCTTCCGACTTGAATTTGCTTAATGTTATAACATATCCTCCATACATCTTGTCCCATTCTAGGGTTAATCGTGAACCCCTTGTAATTTCCACCGCCACCTTAGGCGCTCAAGGACCCGTTTCATCAACACTTTCAATATTCAATAATATATAAGCATCCATTTTGATGTTGAGTTTCCCGATTCCAAAAAGACAGTGATTTTCCATCGATAAAAATGACTTATTCCACCTGGGGATGCATGTTTGGACACGATTTTGCCTATAAACTATGGGTGCTCAGAAAAGGGGTGTTTCACATGACGTAAAAATGCATGACCAAAACCTGTCAGACCGCTTTCGTGGGTCAAGGAACCGGAATTCTTTGTTATTTTTCCTATGGCTGTTGTTATGTCACAGGGCTGCCGTTGAAATGCAATGCTAATTTCCCTACTATCCTGACCACACTTCAAGTAATTATATTGTGTCATAGTATCTGAGAATCTTGCCAGGCGAGAATTTTGCATAAATGCAGTGACGTCAGAGGTTATATCTTTAAAATACTATGGGAAAAGGGAGGACATGTCATAGAAGTAATTAATAGCACACTACTCCTATATAATGTATGAGTAGAATACTGCTGACATTTTTAACCTAAAATAAGAGGTAATAATAAATGTATAAAATTTAAAAGCTAAATTTGTCACTTGATCAAAGCATCAACAATATTCAGTTATATACAAGGTATAGACAAATAGCAAATTTTTATATTATTTCTAGATGCTTGTGCCCCGGTGACCGACGCTATTAGCATTTTCGATATTCCGTTATTCCAAAAAAATATCAATATAGACTAATCTGATTTGGCTTCTTTTCAGGCAAAACAGTACAGTCAGATCATCATCGTGAAAATGAACCCTTAGAGGCAGAAAGAGGCCATCGACACCATTCAAATTATAACCGTGAAGTCCGTGTTACGGTGGGACGTACAGTTATGCTGCCATGCGAAGTGCCACACGCTGGAAATGTAACAGTAAGTTTTCTAAGATTACTACGCCTGCTTCTAGGCTTATTAGACATACTAGGGTTTCTCTCTTAGGCTGACTAGGTGATGTAGGAATGTACCCAACGCACATATTTATATTTTTTCCCTGTTTTTGGTGGAGGGTGGGTCGGAGGGGGGGATCTAGCATGGAGATATCGCTAAGCCAATTGAAAGAATCCTTAGTCGAAAACAATATAATTTTTGTTTTAAATTTCTCAAAAGCCAAACTCAACTTCATAACTCCGTGTGAAAAGTCGACGATTCCGCTCATGTTTTTAATAGCATTCTTTCTTATGAGGCGAAAAACCTTTTTAGTAAACTACCTCGAAAATATTTAGTTTTTCATGGCAAATCTAACACTTCGTGGTAAAGAACTATAAATAAGGAGTGACTCGGCTCAAAAGTAACCGATAGTCTAAAAAACGGAATTTAATACGTCAAAAGAACTGGCTTTTTATGCTGATTCCAAATATATTAAATCCATTAAGTTTAGCGTTACCCATTAAAAGCTAAAAGCTTGAGAAAATATGCCTAATTTTCGAAAAAAGGGAAAACACTCCCAAAAGGTTAAGGAATCTTAATGAAAATTGTACCATCAAATTCACCGTTTCAGAGGGTGACTGGTGTTTACCTCCCCCCCCCGGTGATTACCCCCCGGTAAATACCCCCCCGGAAAACACCCCCCCCGCGAAATATGACCCCCCCCTCCGTGGAAAATACCCCCCTGGAAAATAACCCCCGTCGAAAATAAGACTTTCTAAATTTGATAAATTCATTTGAGTTTTTTTTCTGTAGGGGGAAGGAATTTTGGTACTTGTGTATTATGCGCCACTCACTCAAATTTATAGCCCCCCCCCGAAAGCCCCAAGGCTTTCCGAATTTGAGAATTCTATTTGAGTTTTAATTTTTTAGTTTCCGATGGGGAAAGGAGTTTTGGTACTTGTGTGTTATGGGTAACTCACCCAAGTTTACGCTGTGTAAAATTCGAGAACAAACCGGTTTCTTCGTTAGATTTTTCAGCTTAGTGAGAGACAAGACAAAGACAAGTGCCAGAATATATTGGAAATATATAATTTGGGTTATATATTTGCACATAAGGGGGGGGGGTAAAGTATTTAGACAGTTTGAAGTCAGAAAACAATTCTTTCTAGGTACGGCCACTAAAAAGTTACAGAAAAATAGCGAGGTATCTGGAAATTGTGTTAACTAAAAAAAAAAAAAAAAAAAAAAAAAAAAAAAATCCCTGTACAAAGTAAATGTAATATTTCATTTAAGTATTTTTTTCTAGTGTTAAGTGTAGAACCGTTTCAGAGAACCCTACTGTAGAGGTTTCAAGCTCCCATTTGGTAGAATGCGGATTTTGTATTTTTTTTATATCAGAAGAAATATCACCGATGCGTGTTTATTTTTGTGTTTTTTTTTTAGGGGTGATCGCAACAAACGAATGATCCAAAAAAAATATTGGAAGAGGATTCATTCAAACGAAAATTAAAAGTTATAGTACCCTTTTTAAGTGCCCAAACGATTTGGAGAGCAACCGACCCCGTCCCACGCCTTTTTTCCCCAAATCGTTTAATCTAAATATTGAAATAACTATTCTGTTCAGCATAGTTGAAACGTCCAATAAGTAGGCCTTTGGGGAAAATATGACACCCCACAGCCCCTGAAAAAAGGGGTGTAGGTGATGAAATTTGCCTATTGTTTACGTATAGTGTTTGTTATTAGGAAGTTTAGGCCTACAGACATTTTTTTTTTGGGGCGGGGGGGATATTTTCTGCTGGGAGGGATTTTACAGAGGGAGAATTTTATGTGGCGAGGGAAGTTTCGGGGGGTGAAATTTCCAGGGGAAATTTTACACTGGAGGAATTTGTCAGAAACCCTATAAGAGATTCTATTTATTTGCCTTAATTTCTCTTTGTCGGCTCAATTTTACATGTGGAGATGACCCGTGGCAAATTTTTAGCGGGTTTGGAATGGCCTGGAGGATTTCCCGTTGGTGAGATTTTCTCTTGAGAAGTTCTTCATTAGGGAATTTTCCGCGGGTGCAACTTTCAACTGGGAGGGGAGCTTTCCATAAGAAATTCCATGGAGTGGGGATATTTCCGGCATCATTTGGAAAACAAACCGAAATAAAAGTCTTTTTCAAATGAAACTATGCGAAAAAGAATTTTTCGGGCGGAATCGTCTGTAAGAATTTTTGCAGGGGTAATTTACTCGAGGATGGAATTATCAGCGAGAATGTAACGGGTTAAGGTACTTACCGTAGGACGAGCTTTCCATGGATGAATTTTCCGTAGGGGGCAGGAATTTTCCTTGGAGGAGAATCCGAATCTCTTGGAATTATTTAAAGAAAAATCAGAAATTAAATTAAAAAGAAAATTTTTTCAGATGAAATTAAGAAGCAACATTTAAACTTAAAACGAAGATAAATTCTGTATATGAGGTGGACTGCCCTCTACTCCTTACTTCACTCTTTACGCTAAAGTTTGACTTTTTGTCCCAAGTCCTTAGGAACGACTCCTGAAAGACAAGGGTCGTTTTGTTAGAGTAAGAAGCACTTTAAAAACCTTTGAAAATTTTAGCGTATTTTATTTAATTCTTACTCAAGAAATCAATATATCCATTCTTAAGATTTTCAAATCTTATGTTTTATTTTTTACCATGATTGCTAATTTAGTAATTGTGCTACACTTCACAGTGCCTTTAATCTAATTATATATGACAATAAAAAATAGTTTAATTAAAAATCCAAGGATAAATTAGCGAATTGATAGTATTATAACTAAAACAAATGTTTAAATGAGGCACTCAAAGCTTATGTTAACAATTCTACAACAGTAAGTTATGGGGCTACCCCTTTCCCCAAAACGACTTTCATGCTGTACTACTTGTTGAAGATCATGAACACAAAATTAGTTTCTTTCAGAGGCAACGATAACGTTGCCGTTAATAATGCCCAAAAGGCTTCAATGTTTTATTATTTATTAGTTTATTTTTTTTTCCAAGGAGTACTTCATATGGAAGGGTGGTCGTATAAACTTCGGAGGGGGCTTAATCGATCAAAAATCGAAAGTTCTAGTGGCCTTTTTAATTGGCAAAAGTCAGCTGGTCCCACCCACGCCCTCTTTTCACCAAATGCATCCGATCAGAACTTATAGATAGCCATTTGGTTCAAAAGAGTCCAAATATTGGATAATAAAACTCCTGAGTTGGCACAATCCCCCCCCCCCCAGAGCCCGGAAACAAGTTTTTTAAGTTATACCCCAGGGCATTAAAAGGTTTATATGGAAGGAGTGGTCATCTAGACTTTAGAGGAGGCTCATTCGATGGGAAATTGAAAGATCTAGTTCCCATTTTAAAAGTAAGAAGTGATTAGAAGGCAACCAGCCCCCCCCCCTATGCCCCCATTTTCCCAAATGCGTCACACAATTCCCGAAGATCCGCAAGTAAGGATTGTAAATTATGCCCCGGGACATATATGGTTTTACGAAGGGGTTGCCGTATAAACTTTGGATAAGATTCATTTGGTTGGAAATTGAAACTTCTAGCTCCCTTTTTAAGAGTCAAAAGTGATTGGGAAATTTATCTGATAGAAATTTTGAGATAACCATTTTATTCATCATAGACGAAAGATCATATAACAATGCCTCCAGGGTTGACAACAACCCCCAGAGCCGAGGGGCAAAGATGTAAGCTATGCTTCAAGGACATATATGGTTTTTATGAAAGGATGGTCAAATACACTTTGGAGGAAACTCATTTGATTCGAAATTTAAAGTTCTAGCTCCCTTTTTAAGAGTCAAAAGCGTTCAGAAAACAACTTTCTCAACACGCTTTCTTTTCCTCAAATGCATCCGATCAAAATTTTGTAATAGCCATTTTGTTCAAAATAGTCCAAGTATCATAGAACAATGCCCCCAGAGTTGACAGCGCCCCCCCCCCCTGCCTCCGAGCCTGGGGGCAAAAGTTGTAAGTTATTCCCAGAGAAAATATAAGGTTTTTATGGATTGGTTGGTCGTATAAACTTTGGAGGAGGCTCGTTTGATTGGAAATTGAAAGTTCTAGTTACCCTTTTAAGATTTAAAAGTGACAACAGGGCAAGTATCCCCCCCCACGGCTGCTTTTCCCTAACTGTATATTATTAAAATTTTGAAATAGCCATATCGTTCAAGATAGTCCAAAGATGATATAACAAAGCCTTTGGGGTCGATACATCCCCTAGAGCCCGTGTGCAAGGATTTTAAATTATGCCTCGGGGGAATGTAAAGTTTTTATGGAGGTGGTGGCTGCATAAGCTTAGGAGGAAGCTCATTTGATTGGAAATTGAAAGTTCTAGTTCCCTTTTTAGAGCCAAAAGGAATCGATGGTCAACTTGTACCCCTGCGCCCTTTTCCCCCCAATGCATCTGATCGAAATTTTGAGATAGCCGTTTTGCCCAGTGTAAACTTTGGAGGAGGCTCATTTGATTGGAAATTGAAAGTTCTAGGAGTCAACAGTGATAGGAGGGCAACTAGAACCCCACGCCTTTTCCCCAAAATGCATCTGATTGAGTTTTTGAGATAACCTTTTATCAAAATAGTCCAAAGATTATATTAAAATACCTCCTGGGCTGACACAAACCCCCAGAGACCGGGACGAAGGTTGTAAATTATTCCCCAGGGGTATATAAGGTTTTCATGAAAGGGGTAGTCGAAAAAGCTTTGGAAGAGGCTCATTTGATTGGAAGTTAAATATTCTAGTTCCTTTTTAAGAGTCGAAAGTGATCGGAGGGCAACTAGCTCCCACGTACCCTATTTTCTACAAATGCATCGGTTCTAAATTTTGCGATGACCATAAAAAGTCTTGGAAACAACTAATAAAATTAAACTGAATATTTGACATATGATGATAGTAATTGCTAAAAGATCATCAATTCAAGATTTTATTTCACTGTAATATTTAATTTTTATTTTCAATGTCGTATTAACTACAAAAGAAAACATTTGTAATATATTTCGTTTACAGTAAAACGCTAATGACGAAGAAACTTCAGACTTTTACAATTAGGGAAAGGGGCAGTAGCCAAACTGTTGTTTATTGTGATTTTTGATCGTTTTAAGCTTGACTGCATATTCAATTAAGTTTTACTCGTTTTAAGAGGCAGTCGCCTCTTAAAACGTTTATATTAGTGCTTATTGTATTATTTTTGCAATGATTGTTTACGTAATTTCTGTTCGTTTTGTGTTTCATTTATTCTTTAATAGTAATTTCTGGTCGTTTTGAGTCTGCCTCCTATAAATGAATCTGGTCGTTTTGAGTCTGCCTCATATCAAGATCTAGACATACATAATACCCTATTATACCGACGGGTGCTGATAATCAGGCTGTTCGTTTAGGTCAAAATGTTGGTTTTGCCAGAAGAGATTTCCAAAGAACGTGGCGTTATGAGGGTCATGATCATCTAATAAATCATCTAATAAAGGTATAATTTTAGAGATTGGGCTCATAACTCATGCAATTTAAAAAGACAAGTGCAACTTTTTCTTCCTGTTTCTATGCATAATTCAAATTAGGACTTAAACTTTATGCTCCCGTTGTTAGGCTTGCTAACGGAAAAGGGTTGACGGTAATTCATGGGTAAAAGGAAGTTTTTCCAATAATATAATACCAGTCATCAGGAAAACTTCTGACTATGGATCTCATGTGGATTTGTATTGACAATTGGAAAGAGTTTTTGAAAAAAAATTAGTGTTTTAGATTCATAGATTTTTCTGCCTAAATTTCTGAGGCAGAGTCCTTTTCTATAAGCCGAAAGTGATTGAAGACCAACCGGCCCCTGTCCTAAAAATGTTTTTGGTATTTGATCCTTATATTCCCCTTAGGGCATCTGATCGACATTTTGAGATACCCATTTAGTACTTCTCCTTTGGGTGCTCAGTTTTACGCTTGGGGGAATTTTCCATGGGGCAATTATCGGGGAGAAATTTTCCACTTGGAGAGTTTCCCAGGTGGGATTACCCAGGTAGATTTTCCTGCGGGGGGAAATTTCGGGCGGGGGGAGAGGGAATTTTCCGCGGGAAGAATTTCCTGCGGGAAAAAATATTCCTTAGAGTATTTTTCAGGGGGCATTTTTAGAGGGGGAAATTTTCCGGAGGGGTATTTTCCGGTGGGTGAACGACGGTTCCCGTTTTTCATGGAGACCACATTCTTGGAAATAAACCCCATTCTTAAAATAAATTTCAACCAAATGAGCCATCTCCAAAGTTTATACAACCATCCCTTTCATAAGAACCTTAATTTCCCCAGGATCATAACTTGCAACCCTCGCCCTCAGGCTCTGCTGGTTTCTATCAACTTCGTAAGCCCTGTTATATGATCTTTGGACTATTTTGAATAAAAGGACTGTCTCGAAATATCTATTGGACGCATCTCTGGAGAAAACGACGTGTTGGTGTGGGGGGAGGGGTAGCTGCACTCTGATCACTTTGAATCTTAAAAAGGGCACTAGAACTTCTTATTATCAACCCAATGAGTCCCCTCCAAATAATATACAACCACCCTTTCTATAAGAACCTTATATGCTCTCAGGGCACAATTTACACCCCTTGCCCTGAGAGCTGTAGGGGGGGGGGTGTCTTCCTCACAAACATAATATCCGAAACCTTCAACTACGACGAATAAAATTGCTATCACCAAAATTTTGATTGGAGGTATTAAGAGAAATGATGATCGTGGAGGGGGGAAAGAGGCCGGTCGCTCTCAGATCCCTTCGACTCTTAAAAAGGGCACTATAACTTCCAATTTCAAGTCAAATGAACCCCATCTAAATTTATACGACCGCCCATTCCATAAAAACCTTATATGATCTTATGACATAACTTACAACCCTATCCACACGGTGCTGAGGGGTTGCGTCAACCCCAAAGGCCTTATTACATGTTCTTTGAACTACTTTGAACAAAATCGCCATCTCATAAATCCAATCAGATACGTTTGGTGAAAAGAAGAGTTGTCGGGGAGGGGGAGGGGCTAAATGCGATTCATCAATTTTGACGCTAAAAAGGATCTAGAACTTCCAATTTTCAACCAAATGAGCCTCTTCTAAAGTTAAACAGCCATCCCTTCCATTAAAAGCTTAAACTCCCCTTGGCAAAACCTACAACTCTGGCACCCCAGGCTCTGACGGCTTGTATCAACCCCAAAAGCCTTCTTATATTATCTTTGGACTATTTTGAATAAAATGACACTGTCTCAAATTTTTTTATTCGATGTTATTTCAGGTAGAATACCACGTGTTCGGGGGGGGGGGGGTAGCTGCCCTCTGATCATTTTGACTGTTAAAAACGGCACTAGAAATTCTGATTTGATTCCTCTCTGAAGTATATACGACCACCCTTTCTATAAGAACCTTATATGCCCCTGGGGCATAACACAACCCTTGCCCTGAGAGCTGTGGGGGCGTGGTGTCTTCCTCAAAGTCATAATTTCCGGACCCTTCAACATTGTAAAAAATTTTATCTCCAAATTTTGATTGGCTGTCTTTGGGGAAATGATGAGCGTGGGGGGAGGGGGGGGGTGGTTGCTCTCAAATTACTTTTGACTCTTAAAAAGGGCACTATAACTTCCGATTTCAAATCATATGAGCCCCATCTGAAGTTTATACGACCACCCATTCCATAGAAACCTTATATACCCCCAGGGCATGACTTGCAGCCCTATCCCCCAGGGCACCGGCGGGTGGGGGGGGGGGGGTTCGACCCTAGAGGCAAAGTTATATGTTCTTTAGACTATGTTTAGCAAGATAGCTATCTCACAATTTTAATCAGAATCGTTTGGTGAAGAAGAGTAGTCGGGGGGGGGGGGAGGCTAGCTGCTCTCCATCACTTTTGACTCTTAACAGGGAACTAGAACTTCCAATTTTCAACCAAATGATCCAGCTCTAAAAGTATATACAACCTTCCCTTCTATAAAAACCTTAAATGCCCCGGAGCATAACTTACAACCCCTGCCCCCAGGATCTAGGGGTTTGTTTCAACCCCAGAAGTCTAGCTACATAATACTTGTACTATTTTGAATAAAATGGTTCTCTCAAAATTTCTATTAGATGCATTTCGGGACAATACGACGTGTAGTTGTGTGTGTGTGGGGGGGGGGGGGGGGGTTAGGTAGCTGACCTCCAATCACTTTTACTCTTAAAAAGGGCAATAGAGCTTCTGATTACCTATCCAATGAGTCCCCTCCCAATTTTATATGACCACGCTTTCTATAAAAAAAACATGAGAAGTTGGCAAGTTCAGCACTTTAAATTGGGTTTTGAGGATTTAGGTGCTCCATTCCCTTATTGAAAAAATATCACTAACCACCCTCCTATCAGCTGGTGAGCAACTATGCAGTATTATATAAGTAATAATAACAATAACATTGTGAATACGTTTACACAACAGCCCCTCCTTTTGCACTTACTGCAGTTCGTGGTCACGAGCTGTAAATAAGGAGCGACTCGGGCCAATAGTAGTCGAAACCCTAAAGAAGGGAAATTTAATAGCACTTGATACATCAAAAAATAGCTTCTTTTTATACTTACTCCAAATATATTCGAATGGAAATTAAAAGTTGTAGTGTCCTTTTTGAGATACCAAAAAGATTGCGTCATGGAAAACGGGTGTATTATGCCATTTTGTAGCACCAAACAAGGATTTTGCCCCCCCCCCCCCAAAAAAAAAAGACCCAGCTGCTATTGATGGAAAATTCTGAGATATCCAATCGACTTATAAGTATCAAAATACTACGTGTTGAACTTCCCACTAGCAGACAAAGCAATGCTGCGCGGTGGCGCGATCGTTCCTGGAAAGTCATTTAGTCCATACAAGATAAATGGTTAATATCAATATTTTTAATCCTTGATTTAACTAAGTTTATTCACTTTATTTTTTTTTGCAAAATTGTGTTTAGTTAGATAGGCGGTGGATCATTGTGAAGGAGGGGTGGGAGCAGATGCCTAAACGTGCAGATTTTTTATGTCCAAACTGTCTACTTCAGATAAATATAGAATAATTCGTCAGATAATAGGGAAGAATTCCCTTCGTGTAGAATTAACCAGAATGATGGTGCCGTGGGGTGATACCGCCATTTTTACTGTAGAAAAATATTTGTAAAACTTATTTTAAGGTTTCTGTTAACTAAACTGATTTGCTTCATCATTTATAAAATCATATACACGGATGTTAACTTATTATTTAGGTTTCTTGGTTTAGAAGAAAAGATGTTCGTTTGTTAAGCGTCGGAAGCATGACATACACAAGTGACAAACGAGTGCGACCATTATATGACAAACAGTCGGAGCATTGGTTTTTACAAATTACTCGAGTAGATGAGGCAGATTCAGGTTACTATGAATGTCACGTTGGGACTCTACCTCCAAGAACAGCTCTAGTTAAACTCGATGTCAAAGGTACTTTTCCATATAATGTTTGAATCCACTCTTTTTGGAAAATGTATTAATCTCAAAAAGATTACTATAGTAATACGAAGAAGTCCTCGAAAGTTCCTAAATGTTAGGACCCACCGAAAGTGTTTTTTCTGTCATTTTTACTTTACAGCTTTTGTCGTTAGAATATTGCTACTTATTTGGATTTTTGTAATTAGAATTACCATCACAATTACTGCCACTGATTAGGACGAGCTGTTTTCACTATGAATTTCGTCATATCATCTTATTAAGAATAAATAATTTATTACGAAATCTAAACAGTTTGCTTTTCTTACTTTAGAGACATCCATATGAGATGTCTCTCCAAGTCTAACAACGGCAACATTTGGGGAGTGGGAATCGCTCCCCATATTTTGTGAAATGCTTTTTTTGTATGTTCGTTAATATTGAATAAAATGTACCCCTCCCCCTTGATAAAAAATGCTTCGTGTATAGCCTTATTAAAAAATGGACACAAATCTTCGTCCCTCCTCTTACAATTTATGAATTGGCACCACTGTTAAAGAGCAAGGCCGGTACTAAATATGTTCCGTCCTTATGATGCCTTTGTTTTGATCTTTTAATTTACTTCATTTTTTGGTGTACGACAGCAACACTTTTTATGTTTTGTCTTTTCCTCCTTTACCACTGATTTCATTTTATTCTGACTAAGTGACATAGGACATCTGAACGGACTATTGAATATGATTCCGAAATTTGGAAGGTTTCGTACAGTTCTTACTTGAGGCAAAAAAGATGGCTTTCACTTGTCCTTCAGCCAGAGCCTACAGCGTGGGAGCTGAAAAGGAATGTTATACTCGTATACTCTATGTCAGAGAAGTCTTAGTGAATTTGTTCCGCCCAGCTTTCAATTCTTCGATCTGCGTTTCTGCTTTCGACTGGAAAGCTTCTTTCAAGCTGGCAACCAAGTCAGGCAACATTTAGTAGCTTTGGTGAGATCGAAATCCAAAAGTGATAGATCAAAGCATGCACAACGGTTCATATGGGTCAAAAGTCCTACCATTTACTTTGATCAGCCAATTCTATTTGTGATTTTTGCTGAGTTTACTCTTTTATTGGTACTTGTATGCTATAGCCCCTACCTAATATTCTTCTAATATGTTTCTCTGACGCTCAATACTAACGTGTTATACCTAAGTATGCTAAAAATATAATACTTTAGAAACAAATTTGGGCTATATTTTTGCACATTCGGGGGGGGGGGGTATAGTATAGCCGGTCTGCATACCCAACCTGTTAGGTACAATTATTCTGTGCATTATCAAGTAAGAATTGTTTTCTAACCACAAACTGTCCAAACACTTTACCCCCCCCCTAATCTGCAAATAAATAGCCCAAATTATATTTTCCATGTATTTTGTCACTCCTCTTTGTCTTGTCTCGCGCTAAGCTGAAAGAAACTAACCAAAAAAAAAAACGGTTCTATAATGTGTCAATGAATGAACAACTTGAGCGGTAGGGGCTATATCATAGAAGTACCCTTTTATTTTCTGTGCTTAGGACTGAGACAGAGTATTGTGTCTTATGTACCTCCTAAGCTTGTATAGTTCTTTCGCTCCTAAATAAACTGGAGCTAATCCTTCACTTGTTTCTTTAGTATGCTAGTGATATTAGAAACTTGAAGCCCGGCAATAAAATTAACTTTTAAAATAGGAAAAATATAATTTCTTTCAACAGTGGTGAAGAATTACATAGTTTCAGGTAAGAAACGGTAAATAAGAAGTGACTCATACTAATATTAGCCGAAATTCTAAAAAAGGGAGTTTCGGTAACAAAATATACATAAATAGAATTGACCTTTAATGGGTATTCTAAATGCTTGAAGTTCATTAAATTAAAGTTTAACTTCCAAAAGTTACAAACCAAATTACAACACAATTTGCATGATTTTCAAAAAATAAGTGAAATATCTTTAAAAAGGGGTGTGATTTTGAGGAAATGGGCATGGAAATGAAACAATGGTCATGGAAAATCGGAAAAACCCTCATATTAATGTATGGTAAAAGTTCTAGTGTTTTTTAAAGTAGCAAAAAAGATTGTACCATAGCAAAGTGGCGTTTTCTGCCATTTCGCGGCACAAAACAACGATTTGACACAAAGGAAGCAGAAATAAGCTTTTGATTGAAAATTCTGAGGCAGCCAATCGACTTAAAATTGTCAAAAAATAAATGTATTTGCTCCTAAATTTGCACGTAGTCCATACAAAATCAATGGTTTATGCAGACGTTCATTCTAAAGCTTCCTTAAACTAAATTGATTAATTTTAAGGTTAATAAATGATGAATAATTGCGCGTCAGCTATAACGAAGAATCGGTGATGGGTGTTTGTACGGGTGAGGAATGGGGGAATGAGACTCAAGTGTCAAAAACTGTAGTTTTATGATCAGAGTTTCTAAATCTCCGTGAACGTTCACATACATTTAGAAGAAGTTAATTTATTTTAGGGGGTGGGTGTCAAAATTATTCCCTATCGCCGTTCATTTGCGCGAGTTTTTTGGATCAAGCTATGAATATCGGTGCTGCAGTGTGATAGAAAGGGACAGGTGCTACCAGGTCTTTTGTTTTAATTGAAATTTGAATGGAAAAGTATACATTAGATCACAACGATATATCAGTATTTAGAAGCCATTTTCTTCCATATTCGGAAAATGTGCTCCAGGCTTTCAGAGAAATTATGTTTCTTTTTTTCATTTCTTTTTTATTTCCGGAGACGTGCATGGTTTTAAAAACAGGTAAACTCGCTAACATTTTAACACCAACATTTCACCAGTATTTAACAACACCAGTATTTTCTTCTTCATTTTTAATGGAGGTGAATATAATTGGAAGTCCATGTTTTTTCGAACTGTAATGTCACCTATAACTGTGCCGTCTGAAGAGAAATCTACATTTTTTTTGCTAGAGTTCCCTAAACAACTAGAAGGGACTTTTTATAATGAATACTTGTCAATAAAACTAGAAGATAAATTCCATATCTGTGCATAAGTTTTGTCCTTCAGTAAGTGCCTTCCAATAACAAGTTATCTTAGCAACAATCCCAAAACAGCTACGCACGCTCCTGCTCCTCTCGCTATTTTCTCGCATGAATTTTAAGTTTCTTTCGACTCTAATTCTATCTTTCACTAAAGAAACTAAAGAAAACTAGCCCTAGCAAGAAGGTGCCAAAGGCCTACACAACTAAGTACGCTCCTTCTTCACTCTACTCACTCCCGTTAATTTTATATTTTGTTCTGTGTTTTTTTTTTTTTTTTTTTTTTTTTTAGACCTAACTTTAACTTCCAAATACTAATGGGAACTCACCATGACCAACACAGCTGCCCGACCTCCATCTTCGCCCACTACTAACTCCCATGAATTTTATATTTTCTACCAAGACTAATTTTATCTTTCAAATAATGACAACTAATCCTAGAAAAAAGGTTTATAGGGTCTTTAGATCTTCGTAAGCTCCTGCTCAACTAACTAGTTGCCAAAATGACTGTTATATTTTCTCTGGGATCTATTTTTGTCTTTTAAATGCTGATGCCAATTCATCAAAGCACCAGCCTATTTAAGACCGACACAACTGCGCACTGTTCTTCTTGTTCTCTACTCCCTTTCAAGAAATTTGAATTATATTTAAATAATTTCTTTTATCTCTCTCTTGGGTTTAAAGCCAACCGCCCAGATTAAAAGTCTATTGTATTTATGTGCAGCCTTCTGTACTCGTCAATTCGATAAAGCACAAAATGGTTTACCACTTCATAGTTCAATGAATACAAAGCAACTGAAAATAGTCATCTTTCTCTTGAACAATGTTGCCAACACTTCAAAACAAAGTGTACCACCAATTGCACGACAAATGCACCAAAGACAAAAAATTGTACCATATCCCATTTCGTTTGTAACACGCGGATCGTCGATGACGTACAGTACTACCTATGAAAATTTTGTACAAGACATTTTCATTCACTTTCTTTCTCTATTCCTTCATTTTTCAATCTCTTCTAATACAGTAAATTACTCCTGACAGTACTTGAAGAAATTGTTCGGAGTAATATATATTACTGCAGTAACATTTTACTACAGGTCCAAAAAAGTCGTTGTTTTTCGGCCATTTACGACCGTTTATAGCACTGCCCTGAAATTGGTCCCAAATGACGATTTTAATAAAAATCAAGGGCTAAAATTGAATTTTAGCCTTTTATTCTTACAGAATATTGCACAAAAGCAGCTGCTGGGACCTGTTTTTCCATTTAATAATTTGCATATATATCCTTTAGTTTGCATATATATCCCTTTTCCCTTTAATGAAGATTTCGATGGGGAAGAGGATCACTCCTGTAGCCCTCCCTTGATACTATGAAACTATACAGGAAACTATACAGGAAACTATAACTATACAGGAAACAAATTCTTATTAAATTGAGACTGATTAAAGAAACGACTTTGGGTCCAACACGTACTGGTCTGGTCTAACACGTACTGAAGATTTTAAAGTTGAACCAATATGTTTCTCCAAAATGCCTTTAAGAGATCTTTCAGTCACCTTGTAATGTCGATTAAAATATATATCCCTTAAAATGGTACAACAAAGACCATGTCTTTCACTATTTTTTAAATCATCTTTAACAACTAGATAACGACATCTTTTATTTTTAAAACTTGAACTGACTATATAAACTTTGACTTATATGAGGTTTCAACTACTCTATACTACAAAAACTATACACAAAAAAAATGACCAAAAATAAACATTAAGCATCACCATCTGAATCAGAAGCCATGGCAATCGCAGTTGCAGATTTTCTGTACGTTTTTCCAGTATTTCCCCAGTTGGGGTGTATCACCATGCTTATGGAGGGTTTCCATTCCTTGGTAACGACTCTTTTAGCACCCAGAACAGCATTAAGAGTAGTAAAACCGATTTTATTTCTCAATTTTGTTTTGTTTAAATTAACAGTTGAAAAGGCCCTCTCGGCACAAGCAGAAGAATGTGGTTGAGATAAGCATTTCCATCATGAATTCACCCAAGAATGGGATACTTTTGACTTGAGGACCATCACATCGTTTTAGTACTTTAAACCAGAAATAAACTGTGTCAGACTTTGCACGTTTCTTGAGATACGCGCAAAATGGTAGCCTTTTCCATTCTATGGCAATGTTTTCCACATCAGTCTCCTTTGCCAAATTTGGAAACTGGACAAGTAATGGGACAATGCTTGATTATTCAGTGGTCAGAAGACACAGCTATCTTTGGGTCCAGTCTTTCTAAGTTTTTAGCCGACGAGTATTTTAAACTGAAAAACCTTTTCCTTATTTCGTCACTCAGCTGTATTGTGTATTTCGAACACACTGATTTGAAGCCAGTTGCAGCTGTAAACTAAGTTTTGTTGTTGATAAATATAACCTCTACACGCCTGCCACAGTCTATTTCTTTCATGTCTTTAAAGTGCATTGGGTCCCTGAGATGTATCAAAGGTGCTTCTGTCGACTCCACGCAGCTTGGCTTCATAAAAAAGTTGATAATCGCTGCATACATCTCACTAAATTGACTGCACAAAATGTGAATTTGGGTACACTACAACTGAAGCAACCGATTAAGTTCAGTAGTAGAATAAATGCGAGAGAAGCAAAATAAGCTTTGAATGTAAGGGACAGCAAGTTTTCGAGTATAGCTGTGGCTTTGGCTTGCTTGTTTCCTTCTTTAAAGCTTTCACTCCGGAGAAAAGTATCAAACAATCCCATTGTACGAGATAACACATAATACTTGGAAGTCGTGAAAGCCACCTAGTTGTGACATGGCGCAGGATTCTGTGCCCTTCAGGCTCCATGAACTTCTGCATTTCGACAAATTCATCAGTTCTTTTTGCGCTTCTGCAAAGGTAATTGTAGAGATCTTGACAGAATTCTTCGACGTTTGTAGGTAACTTATGACTTGCTGCACTGGCACACAAATGGGTGGAGTGGCATGTACACCCAAAAACATATAGGCTTGATAAATCATGCGAAAGCTTTGATTGCAAATCACCTTGCCCTCCCAACATTACAGATGCGTTATCTAATGCAAAACTAATCGGATTCTGCTTTGGCACTCCATCTCTTCAAGAAGAAGTTTTGTTAACACTCTATATAGACCTTTAGCTGTGCTGTGCTGTACTTCAACCAATTGCAAGAATGAGTCCTTCATAACTTTCTTCCGTGCACCATTCTTAGCTTCCTTCACTTCATTGACATGACGAATAGTAACAGCTGGGCTTTTCAAAATTAATCACATTTCATTGTTAGCTTTTCATTTTCAATCGGTAAGACATGATACACTGAGAAATGTTTTTGTCGGCCTCTGGAAGCTGGAAGTGTCTGTTTACGGAAAAAGGAAAATAGGTGTTGCTTGTCTATCTCTTATCTCGAATATAGCGAACAAGATCAGAGTGAAATAAAATCATACATAGATGAAAGAATACAAACATCACTATAAAAATACTGAATTGTACCACATTGTATCATAATTTTGTAAAATGTTCCATATTATGCGAAATTGTACTAAATTGTACCAGTTCAGGAGGAATGTGGCAAAATGGTACAGTTGTATCACGTTTGGCATCGCTGCTCTTGAAGATCATCTTGCTGCATCAAGCTCGCGCCCTATTTTATGACTATTCCGATAGTGCCTCACACTTTCTTGAAATTTTCGAGTGAGAGCAAGAGCTCTAAAATATCTTCCAGCCCGAACTGGGTCACTATAAACTTTCTCTTGGTGCCGAATCATCGTCACCTTATCCTGAAAGCACTAGTTTTAAAGGCTATCATTCTCCAAAAGATGATGACAAGTAATTCTAATTTTTATTAAGGTTTTCCCGCAAATTTTTATTTTTGTTCGCTTGATTTCGTCATTTTCAATTTTTTTCCCAAAGGTTTCACCATTTGGAATTTTTTATGCTATTTTGTCTTTTTTCAATTTTTTTCCCGAGGTCTTTACAGATTTCTAAATTTTTTTTTTTTTTTACTCAGTTTCACCGTATCAGGTTTCTCTGTGGGATTGTGGTGTCTTTGTCTCCCTGGTTTATTGGATTTTAGCAAGATTAAGATATGTATGCTTACGTTTCCATTAGTGCGTCTCCTCTGTTGGTTCAAAAGGGTTCAATCTCGTTATAGTCAGTTTTCAGATTACTTTACAAGTAGGAAAATACAACATCTATTAATATTCTTGAATTGGAATGGTTGTACTGTCGAAAACTCATATAAGAACTGTGGAATTTTGAAAAACTTGGTATTCTCCAAATGTGAAAAGTTTAGTTACAGAAATATGAAAATCCTAAGGGTTAGAATGAATAAATGCAAAATTTGCTAACATTCTTGAATTGGGAAGCGTCTTGTTGTGAAAATTGAAAGAAAACTTGTGTAGTTTTGAAAAAACTGGGATTCTTGTAATGTGAAAGTTGTAGCTATAAAAATAAAAAACTCAAAGGGCAAAGAGGTAGAAAATATAATTAAATTCTTGTTCCAGTAATTTGGTATTTTCAAAATTTTTGTTCAACTAATTCCTTTTGTTGAATTTTGCTCAAGCAATCTCGTGTTGTTTCTATTTTTGTTCAAGTGTTTTCGTCCTTATCAATATTTTGTCCTAAAGTCTTCAACGTTTCAGCTCTTTTGTTCAAATTATTACGTATTTTCAAACTTCTATTCAAGTAGTTTAGCCAGTTTCAATTGTTCACATAATTTTTGCTACATTATGATTCTTTAATGGATATTTGTGTTTTACTTTTCTGGTTTTATCGGTTTTGGCAAGAATAATATTTATGTTTCCTTATTTTCCTGTTACTGAGTGTCCTTTATTGGCGCAAGAGCGTTGTTTCACTGCCCCCTATGGCCTCCAAAGGCTAGGGCGTCCTTTTTGCTTTGCTAAAAATACATTTCAAATATATTTTCTTTATCATAAAATTAAAAATTGTATACTTTTCAAATCTATAGAGTTACTTTTTTTGTGTTTTATTTTGATCTAAAAAATTAATAATAATTTCAACAATTTCAGTCTTCTGATACTAATTTAATGTTCATCATTATTTTCTTTCCTTCGAGTAAACATCCTTAAAAAATATAGAAAATCAATTCAAATGATTTATTGGTTGGCTAATTCAAAATAATGGTTGGCTTTGGTTCAGAAGTCATCCATCGGTGTTTAGAAATTTTATTTTGATATAAATCTCAGAAACTTCTTAAGTGATTGAAATTAAAAGAAAAATGGCGACAAAAAACATTCTTTTCTAAATATTAAAACTAAATTGAAAGTAATTTTTCCTTCCCTCTACACATGATTAGTATTGTGTTTATATGATTGTTTTGATACTTCAGCCTGAAGGGAATCTTAAGGGAGGCAGTCTTGCTCATATTTGTGGTAATTTCTTCTTCTTTTTTCAAGTTTGTCTTGTTCGGTCTATATTAGTTCCTTTTTGTTTCAGGCTTCCCTAATTCATTTTTAGTAATCTCGCTTATTTTGAAGTTTGGCATAATTTCCTACTTTAATTCTTGTCCATATTAGGTTACATTTCTTCATTCATTGTGGTTTCTGTTCGTTTCACGTTTGACTTTCCGTATGACGTTATATCTGCGAGTTTCCATTTCTGAAATCGTTCTTTACTTGTCTTTCAATAACTATTTTGGGAAAGTTTTTCCTTAGGTTAATTCAATACAAAAGCAATGTTTGTTAATGGTACAGAAACTTGGATAATTATTTTGTACAAATACAGTAAAAAAGAATTTGACAAGTAATTCAGCTACAATTAATCGACAATCATTTCTGATTGTCTGATGCCACTTTAACAATTTACCTCGTTAATTTGACACCTAGTGTGTTGTAAACAGTCAGAGTTTAATTGCTGCGTAAGAACCATGACTTTGTCCTAAAATATGGAACACCCTTAAAATGGAATAATAAAACAGAATTATCGGTTGCCATTGCGATACAGCAGATAAGGTCGCCAGGGGAAGAGTGAAGGCTAAAATTATATTTCTATTATAAATTTTCAAACAGTTGGTGGTAACAAACTGTAAGTAAGGAGCGACCCGGCTCAATAGTAACTGAAACTCTAAAAAATGGAATTTTGATACCAGTAGATACATCAAAAGAATCAGGTTTTTATGCTGATTTCAAATATATAAGTTTTATCAAATTTGATCTAACCCATCAAAAGTTACTAGCCTGAAAAAATTTGCCTTATTTTCGAAAAAAGGGGGGAATATCCCCTTAAAGCGATACAATCTTAATGAAAATCAAACCATAAGTTTCAGCGCAACAGAAAACCCTCTGCAAAAATCTCGAATTTTGTATTTTTTGCCAGAAGAAAGATCATGGATGCGTGTTTATTTTTTTCCTTTATTTTCCCAGGGGTGATCATATCGATCCAGTAGTCATAGAATATCGTGAGAGGGTTCATTCGAACGGAAATTAAAAGTTCTAGTGTCCTTTTTAAGTGACCAAAAAACTGGAGGGCAACTTCGCTTCCTCCCACGCTCATTTTTTCTCAAAGTCATCCTATCAAAATTTTGAGATAGCCAGACGTAGTCCCCCACAGTTCCCGGGGGAAGGGCTGCAATTTATGAACTTTGCCCATTGTTTACATATAGTATTGGTTATTGGGATGTATACAGACGTTTTCAGGAGGGATTTTTTCTGGTGGGATGGGGGGGGTCGGAGGAGGGGGTTACGTGGGAGAATCTTCCCATGGAGGATATTTCCTTGGGGGAAGGGACATTTCTATGAAAGGGGCGCCAGATTTTCCAGCATTATTTAAAAAACGATCAAAAATTAAATAAAAACAAGTTTTTTCAACTGAAAGTAAGGAGCAACATTAAAACTTAAAACGAACAGAAATTATTACGATATGAGGGGATTCACCCCCTAGTCAATACTTAACTCTTTACGCTAAAGTTTTTTTTAATACTTTCAAAAGAGCTATCTATTCTAATTAAACGGCCTTTGTGATTCAGGGATTTGTGATTCGAACAAAATTCGAACTTTAGCGTAAAGAGCGCGGTATTGACTAGGGTACGAACCCCCTTATATACGTAGTAATATCGGTCGGTTTTAAGTTTTAGTGTTACTCCTTACTTTCAGTTGGAAAAACTTGTTTTTTTATTTAATTTTATAAAAGTATGCACTTTTGATTAAGTGTAGCTATAAAACGGCACATACGAAATAATTTATAGGGGCAAGAGGACTGGCGCATCGGGAGGAGGGGTTAAAATGGTATTCATGTATTATTTATAACACAGCGCTATAGACTGTACAAGGAAATACAAATGGAAACCTGTCAAACGGGTATTTGCAAGAGATAATGGATTGTAAAGCGTGATTTCTTATCACGTTTACAATATTTAAACTGTTGTTTTTGGGGGTTTAGGGGAGGAGAGAAGGTACCTAGGTTAGTTTAGGTTACGCATTTATTATATGTTATGCTTTACCCCCCCCCCCCCTCCCACAGCCCCCCTCTCCCTAATGTGCAAATGTATAGCCCAAATTTGTTTCTAAACAATTATATTTTCATCCTATTTTATTTTATTAGCATTAGCCAAACTTGACTTCTTTCGTGTGTTATATATAATACAACAGTAGGCTACCGTTAAAATTCATACATAGAGAAGAAGAAAAAAGAGAACATTAGAATTTTGACATGTAGGTTGAAGGCCCCTCACCCTGCCACGTAAGTAACTGCAAAGGCTCTAATTACACCGGTATATAGTTGTACTCATCCTTTTATCTCATTTGCTCTCCTTCCTAATTAGGATTTAAGTTTCGTTACTTCTTTAAGTTTCGCTTTCAAAAGTTATATGTAAGGTTAAAGAATATTTAAGTTTAACCAGTCGAAACGGAACATTGTATTATATAAATGTGTTTCTTCAATTACTGACATACGATTTAAACATTTGCCTCTCAATTACTTTGACTATCTGTCTTGACTTTTTCTATTTCTGCAATTAGCCATGTTTTGATGCAACCTACTGCAAAATACTTGATAACTTCAATTCAATTCCGTTGATTTTAAATTGAAGTTATCAAGTATTTTGCAGGTTGCATAGGTTGCATCAAGACATGGCAAATGTAACTCAGAGATGAAGGAAAATAACAAAATGAAAAATAAAATAAAAAAAGATGAAAAAACGAGGATTTTGTCAGCCAGTGGTGAACCATGAAGAAGAAGAAATAAGCAAATATTTCGACAAGGACCTCCGCCGAGTCGTCCTCAGTGCTAAACAAAAAAGAAAGAAAACAACGAAAATCGAACGTTTCGAAGTTTACTTGACAACGACAGAACAAAAAACTAAATAAGAACCAGGTTGGAATCAATTAGAAAGAAATCTACCAAGATGATTGAGCAATAATCCTTTGTTATGCTATAGCTTTAGCTGGTCTACAAATTCGTTCATCATTTGATGTGCAAATAGGTTCTCTCAAGTTATTAACTAAAAAAAACAAGTTTTTTTTAACTGAAAGTAAGGAGTGACATTAAAACTTAAAACGAACAGAAATTATTCCGTATATGAAAGGAGCTGTCCCCTCCTCAACTCCTCGCTCTTTACGCTAAAGTTTTTTATTGTTTAAAAAAATGAAGTTGTAAGATAGAGTCAAACTTTTGCGTAGTTTATAACTTGCAGCCCTTCCCCTGGGAACATTGGGGGATTAAGTTATCGTCAAAGACATATTAATTAGATTTTCGACTATGCTGAACAAAATGGCTATCTCGAAATTTTGATTGGGTGACTTCGGGAAAAAAATGAGCTTGGGAGGGGGTCAAGTTACCCTCCAATTTTTTGGCCACTTAAAAAGGGCACTAGAACTTTTAATTTCCGTTCAAATGAGCCCTCTCACGATATTCTAGGACTACTGGATCAATAAGATCACCCCTGGGAAAAAAAAACAAAAAAACAAACAAATAAGCGCACATCAGTGATCTTTCTTCTGGCAAAAAATACAAAATTCCACATTTTTGCACATAGGAGCTTGAAACCTCTATATTAGGGTTCATTAAAGTTCTATGATTTTCATTAAAGTTCTATGAGTTTTAGGGGTTGTTTCCCCCTTTTTCGAAAACAAGGCAAATTTTCTCAGGCGCGTAACTTTTGATGGGTAATATTAAACTTAATGAAACTTATATATTTGAAATCAGCATAAAAATTTGATTCTTCTGATTGATATCAAAATTCTGTTTTTTCGAGTTTCGTTTACTATTGAGCCGGGTCGCTCCTTACTTACAGTTTGTTACCACGAACTGTTTGTTACCTTGCGAAAATATTGATTGAGTCCTTCAAAATTAAACTGTCATAAGTTAGACTTAGTGAAATGTCTCCAGTATCTCTATTTATTGCTAAATTTCGGTCTATGTATTTTTTTTTATCTCAATTACCTCTTTGAAAGTTAGTGGTAGGCCATTTACAGAATATATTAAGGTTGCCTCGTCAAAAAGAACCAGATGGGTCAGATTTTCGAAAATATGCAGGGCCAATGCCAAATCAAAGTTATCCTTGTTATTTTTTAATCTTAGGAACTTTGCAACTGAAATTTTGTGTTCATGTAAACGTTCATCTTGTTGTTGATGGGTGCTTCCAGTGTAAATCATCTCACATTAAAGTAGGACCCTGTAGACACCACTACCCAGTACAGGGTATGTTTTATCCTTTCCTGAGTTAAAAAAATATTCAACTTTTTGTTCAGTTTTGAAAGAAACAGAGAGATTGTTTTTTTTTAATTTTTCCAAGTTTATCGCCAAGTTTCGGGATGTATGGTAAAGTGATGAAAGTTTTTTTCTCAATTGCCGGGGTAGCTATGAATCAAGGGGGACGGGATCCCTATTTTCTTGTTTTATCTTTTTTAATCGTCTATTTATGATATTTTCAATAAGTTTTATTGGGTAACCATTGCAGAATAGAATATCCTTGACATAGTTTAATTCAGAATTTATATGATTACGAGAAAAGATTTTTTAAACTCTGTCTACTAAAGAGATTGTTACCCCTCTTTTCACAGAAGGAGGATGATGTGAAGAGAAATGTAGATATCAATCATTATGGGTCGGCTTTCTGTATATAGAAAATTCAAGGATAGGAGCAGTTTTTATAATCAAAACATCCAAGAAAGGCAGCTTACCTGAATCTTCGAGTTCCATTGTGAACTGGAGATTCGAATCAAAACAGTTCAAATGTGCCAAAAAATCTCTTACAGAGTCTTGCCCATGTTCCCAAACAGAAAGGATATTATCAACGAAATGAAACCAGATAGGGTTTTAAGCGAGAATTATTTAAAGCAGACCGTTCTAAGGAATCTGTGTAAAAATTTGCCAAACAGGGACACAAGACAGTGCTCATGGATAGGCCCATGATCTGAAGAGATTTTTTTTTTCGGATTTTAAAATACAAAGAGAACTTGTTGCAAAGACGAACAAGGGTCATTATTGTATCAATTTCTAAAGTTTTGTAATCCGACCAAGCTGAATTTTCCTCTAATTTTCTTTGTAAGGCCTGCTCACATTTATGGACATCGCATGAAGTGTACATAGAAACTGCATCAAAACTAGATAAGATAGTTTTTTCTGTTGTACTTTGATTTTTTAACTTCTCAACAAAATCTATGGAATTTTTTATATAGGATTTCTGTGTGCTTAAAAAGGGCTCAAAAATGGTGGCTAAGAAACTTCCTATACCCGTAGCTGGAGAACTATAACATGCTACAAAAGGACGTAACGGAATATTTTTTTTTGTGGATTTTAGGCAGACCATAAAACTTTGGGATTGAACAACCTTTGGAGTAAAGTTTTCTGTACATTTGAGGGGTAATTAGTCTACTGTCTTTCAAATTTCCTTGTTCTTTACTCAACTGTTGTGTGTATTTGTCCGTGGGATCAATTTTTATTTCTTTGTAAGTATTTTTATCCATTAAAAGGGTCTTAAATTTTATTTCATAATCTGCAGAATTCATAATTACAACTGTGTTTCCCGCTCTTGTAATCACTGTGTTTTTGTCTTTTTTTCAAGTTTCGGAGGATTTTAATTTCTTCCTTTGATTGAGTTGAAAGCAACAAAGATGGCCTATAATCAAGCATACTCTTTACAACTTCACCTCTGAGTAGGTCTGGATTTTCGACTTCACCATGAGAGCTAAAAATAGCACGAGTTTTTGCTAAATGAAATATGTGTCGGAAAGACCTATGTGAGATTTGTAAAAATTTTGTGAAAATCTTGAGGGGACAAAATCTGATATAATAAAGATTTGAAATTTAATATTTTATTAAATTTTAAAATATGTGTTAAAGTTTTGAAACCCATTCTCTGGATAAACGGGCCTTCAGATTGTGTGCCTAAATGTAGGTTGAAACATAAAGAATGTGGAAGAATTCGATGTCTTTTGCAAGTTTCTAAGAAATTAAACTGACAAATAAGATTTGCATGTTTTTAAACACAATTTAAAAAATCTAAAACAATATTGCTCCAATGCTTCCCGTAAGCTTGACGTAAATACATTCTAAGACCACACTGGCTATATATGACAAATGAAACTCAGAGAGGAAAGAAAAGACAAATGAAACTCAGAGAGGAAAGAAAATAGCAAAATAAAAAATAAAATCAAAAAAGGTGAAAAAACGTAGATTTTGTCAGCCAGTGGCGAACCATGAAGGAGAAGAAATAAGCAAATATTTTGACAAGGACCTCCGCCGAGAACACTTTTGTTTAGCGTTTGTTAAGCACTGAGGACGACTCGGCGGAGGTCCTTGTCAAAATATTTGCTTATTTCTTCTTCTTCATGGTTCGGCACTGGCTGACAAAATCCTCGTTTTTTTTACCTTTTTTAATTTTATTTTTTATTTTGTTATTTTCTTTCCTCTCTGAGTTTTATTTGTTATGTATAGCCAGTGTGACCTTAGAATGTATTTACATCAAGACATGGCTAATTGTAAATATGTTGTAAGCGTGTGAACTACGAACCCTATTATCATACAGAATTTTGGACCGATCTAGCTGTCAAAGTTGTTCTAATACTACATTGGGACTTGGTACAAAAAGTCTAATTTCTTTTTGTTTTAAATGGCTTCATTTTCATAGTATATTCAGTTTGGTTTAGGTGTTAATTTCTTCATCGATTGTTAAATTAGTTTGTTTTAAGGTTGACATACTAAATCAGGAAGTTTCTCCTTGTACTTCGTACTGTACTTTTCGTAGAAAACCTTTTTGTGGTATTTAATCAGCTTATTAAAATAGGAAGAATTTCTAACTGTAGGCTACTATGTTTTTGTGGTCTCTTTTCTTCGAAATTTGCCTTACTACAGGATTTTCTTTCAGCTAATGCTGGGATTAAACTTTTTCAAAAACGAGGAATTTGAAATTTTTTTTCCTATTGAACCAATTTTCATCAATAAATTAAAAGTAAAATAATATTAGAAAATTAGTAACCGCAATAAAAAGATTCCTAACACAGCTCTATTTTCTTAAATGCACTCCTAATGTTTGTTTTGGAAGGAAATCATTTGGGCAATAGAGGCTGACTTAAGAAACTCAAATATTTGTTTTCATTTTAGATCCTACAGCAAACATAACAAGCGGAAAGGAGTTGCATGTCCATAGAGGATCACCTTTCAATATAACTTGTCTAGTTCATTGGGGCGATATGCCACCAAGTAATGTACTATGGACAGCCGAAGAAAAAGTGAGTAGATTCTTTCTAATAAAATCTTAGGAAAACAAAGCCTCCAGCGGGCGGTGTTTTGTAGCTAGCGTAGGAACGCGTCGTACTACTATATTGCTTAGAATTTTTTCCGTGGGAGAAAAAAAAACATTTAAAAAGTTAAACCCTGAATTTTAAGTAAAATGCTACCAAAAGACTGTGTTGACCAAAAAGGATTCCAAAGGAGTGTAAAAAAATCTAGTGATATTGCGATAAAATTAGAATTCTCTTTTGCTGAGGTTTTGATCATTTTTAGACCCAATGAGAAGATAGAATGAAAGTGAAACTGTCTCTTACATCGTACCTTCCAAGCCATACAAGTTGGTAAAATTAGTCTTGTAGCTTAGAAGTTGAAAATACCTTCTTGACCCAAATTTGGACTTTAGTAGACTCAAGGAAGTTTCATTTATCTAGTTTATCATTTCTTAACCTGTAACTTTTGACCCTCAGAATGGACCCACATCATGGACCCATTGACCGATCATGGACTCGTGTGACCATGTGGTCACATTGGACCCATATATGATTCCACAAATCAAGAGGTCGTAGAAGGTCTGAAAAAATTAAAAAGAATTTACCAAACTTTATTGATTGAATATTATATGCAAACCCAATTAAATTTATACGTAAATCTATACAAATGTCCACGTGCATACGAATATTTATACAAATATATCTCGGCACAATACTCTAGTTTGTAAATATTAAAAAAAATTATCAATTTGAAAAAAAGTTTAGATTATCAGCTGGTAAAAACAACGCTTGTAGCTACCAATTTTTTCTTGGTGACGTAGATATCAAGCCCAATTACAACTTAGGCTGCAACTTGATGGGACATTATACACAAATATTCATGGTGTATCCTAAGTAATATCCACTACAGAGAGAGTCCTTAGGAAGTATAAGGGAAGTACCTAGTACCACAGTCCGCAACACTGTCTTTTCAGGCTAAAACATCGTTAGTCTTTATAAATCTACTAGGGTGCAGCCTACGTTAAGTCTTCATTGGCACAATATACAAACAGACAAGGGCACATTGTCAAATACATTGGTAGAATATCGAGTTTGGCTAATAGGTTAAAATTAGCCTAAAACCATCATGACTGAAAATTCTGTTCAATACTGATCCAACCCATAAATACATTTTCTGAATGCTTGTTAAAAGAGCAGTATCAAAAAATACCATTCGAATTAAACAGTTCGTAGAAAAAAACTGTGAGTAAGGAGCGACGCGGCTCAATAGTAACTCTAAAAAAACGGAATCTTGATATAAATAGATATCAAAAGCATTTAAAATAATTAGTTTATTATACTGTTGCAAAATATAGAAGACTCATTAATCCCCTCCTCAATGCTTGGCTCTTAATGATTGAGTTTTTTATTGTTTAACAAAAATAAGAGTGACGAGCAATACAACCTATAGTGTAATGAGTAAGATATCGCGAAAGTGATGGTTTATTTCACTTGCGATCCAATTTCTGCTTGGTTTCTGTGCTAGCGCTGCTTCTTAAGTTCAGTAAAAAAAAATTGCTTTTTTATATTTCATTTTTTAAAATTTTTGAATTAATGCAGGTTTTAATTTTGACTCACCGTACATGAATAACTAAAAAAAAAATTGCATATTCATTTTACTTTTATTTGGTTAAATGGCTTTCTCGAAACTTGTTTAATTTTATTTACGAACGTTTTTGTTAGTAATAAATATACGTAACTTACGGATTAACTTACATAACGAACTTCTATATTCATATATTTTTAATACGTATATTAGGGGGCTCGCCCACTAGTCAATACCTCGCTCTTTAAGCTAAAGTTCGAATTTTATTCCAATTCTTTAAAAATGACCCCTTAATCACAAAGACCGTTATTTAGAATAAACAGCTCTTATGAAAGTACTAAAAAATCTTTGGCTTACAGAGCGAGGTACTGACTAGGGGGTGAACCCAATCATACACGTAATATTTTCTGTTCGTTTTAAGTTTTGATGTTACTCCTTATTTTCAGTTGGAAAACTTTTTTTTTATATAAATTCTGATCTTTTTTTTTTAATAATGCTGGGAAATCCGGAGCCCCCTTCATAGCAATATCCCTTCCCCCATGAAAACTTCCTTCATGGAAAAACCCTCCCACATAACCCCCAACCCAGCCATCCCGCGACTACCAGAAAAAATCCCCCCTGAAAATGTCTGTATACTTCCTAATAATCAATACTATATGTTAACCATGTTAACATTGGGCAAAGTTTATAACTTTCAGTCCTCCCCCGGGGACTTCGGGGGATCAAGTCATCCTAAAGGACATATTTATCATATTTTCAACCATGCTGAACAAAATGGCTATCTCAAAATTTTGATCAGGCGACTTTGGGAACAAAATTGGCGTGGGAGGGGGCCTAGTTGCCTTCCATTTTTTCCTGTCACTTAAAAAGGGCACTAGAACTTTTAATTTCCGATCCAATGAGTCCTCCCACAACATTTTAGGACCACTGGGTCGATACGATCATCCCTGGAAAAAAAAAAAAAAAAAAAAAAAAGTAAAAAAAAAGAACACACATCAGTGATCATTCTTCTGGCCAAAAATAAAAAAATTCACATTTTTATAGAAAGGAGCTTGAAACCTCTATAGTAGGGCTTTCTAATACTCTGAATATAATGGCGTGATTTTTATTAAGGTTCTGTGACTTTTAAGGGGTCATTCCTCCCTTGTTCAAAAAGCCGCCAAATTTTCTCAGGCGCGTAACTTTTGATGGGTAGGACTAAACTTGATTAAAGTTATATATTTGAAATCAGCAATGAAATATGATTCTTTTGATGTATCTATTGGTATTCAAAACCCGTTTTTTAGAGTTTCGGTTACCATTGAGCCGGCTCGCTCCTTACTTACAGTTACAGTACCACGAACTGTTTGATAGATATCCAAAGCATTCAAAATAATTAGCTTATTATGCTGTTTCAAAATATAAGAGATTCGTTAGTTAGCTGATTCATATCAAAGGGTATGAGCCTGAGAAAGGTTGACTGGTTTTTGAAAGGGTGAAACACACCCTAAAAGTCAAAGATCCCACCATTAGATTCAGTGTATCAGAGAGCCATACTGAAAGGTTTGAAGCTTCTGAATATGAAATATTGTATTTTTGCCAGAAGAAAGATCACAGAAGCGTGATTTTTTGGCTTTTTTCGTTTTCCCCATGGGTGAATGTATCGCACCAATGATCCGATAGTATCGGGAGAAGCCTTATTAAAACAAAAATTAAAAGTTATAGTTCCCTTCTTAAGTGACCAAAAAGATTGGAGGGCAAATAGCCCGCCTCCCACACCCCTTTTCCCAAAAATTGGCCCATCAAAATCTTTAGATTGCCATTTTGTTTATCATAGTTGAAAGGCCCAATAACTATGCCTTTGGGGATAATATGACCCCCCCCCCCCACAGCCCCTTCGGAGAGGTCTTTAATTTACAAAATTTACCCATTGTTTACGTATAGTGTTTGTTATTTGGAAGTGTCATTGGAGCCACAAAGGCTCCATATCCTGTACCTGAAAAACGATCAGAAATTGAATAAAGAAAACAAGTTTTTTCAACTGAAAGTAAGGAACAACTTTAAAACTTAAGAATAACATAAATTATTAAGTGTATGAGAAGGATCTACCCAATCTCAGTACTACAATCTTTACGCTAAAGTTTGAATTTTGTCCCAACTGTTTAAAAGCATCTCCTGAAACACAAGGGTCCTTTAATTAGAATAATAAGAAGTAAATTTATAATTACTAAAAAACTTCAGCGTGAAGAGTACGGTATTGAGGAGGGGGCAACCACCTCATATAGGCTACATAATACTTTCTGCTTTTTTTAAGTTTTAACGTTGCTCGTTGCTTTCGGTTGAAAACACTTGATTTTTCATTTAATTAACGCTTTAAAACTCCAGGAAAAAATTCAGTTCCTTAAGCCAGTATTGGAGAGCTTGATAAGAAAAAAAAGAAGCTCGGAACTATAATGTTTCAAAGATTTCGAAAAAAGGAAATGGGCTGCTTTCTGTATGAGGAATGGTTTAAATGTGTTTTAAAAAAGTGGTATAAATCATAAAGAATCAGATACACGACCGATATTTCAAGCCTTCCATTCTGCAACAATACAAAGCGTTTAAGTCGCAATCAAGACAAATGAAACATACATTGTAGTTTTTGCTATAAATTATTTCCTAAAAATGCAAAATATTGGTTTTGTGGGAACAGTCACCTTCGCATACTATCCTAGTCTATCACAGTTCCAATAAATTATCCAACCAACAGTGTTTCGTTGTCCCGCTTTTGAATTTCTTGAGTCATTGCGGCCCAGTCTATATTTTTACGGGTTTAAAATTCGGTTCCCTCAAAATTGGGGAACCAAATGAAAAAAAAATACTAGGCTGTATTCATTTATATACAAAGGGATCTAAATTCGGTCATATGAAATCTTGATGGCAGGAAACTCCGAAATTTTTACTTTTATCTCCGATCGGCTTGAAACACACATAGCACATAGACTGGGACAAAAGATTCTAAAAAAAAAATATTTAAAACAAAATTTTATGACATCGGTTTGTGTCGCACGAAACACTTCCGGTTTTGTTTTCCTCCTGATCGGTTTAAAACGTGCATGACAGTAGTGATAAGTCAATCTATACTATGAGGCCCATAGGGGGGTATACCTTTCCTCATCCGATGAGGGCAATAGGAGGTATATATTCCCATCATATTAGTCTTACTAACCCTTCACTAATGAATCAAGGGTTATTAAAAAACTTTTTTTAGTCGATTGAACATTGTTTGTCAGTGGACATCCTTTGTTCATCAGGATGAAACTTTCTTAGGTTGTTAAAAGAATAAATAAATTTGAATCCTCTGTTACAACTCAAATGATATGACCATGATAAGGGCATAGTTTTTTTTCTTTTGAACACGTATTTTGATTGTTTGCAAATCTGTCATCGTTTGTTTAAGACAGATGACATAGCAAGACCATTGTTAAAACCGCTTCCTATTTGGCTTTAAATCCTTTCTTTTGTCTAATTTAATATGACCTTGACAAGGGCTTGGTTTTTGCCAAGGGCTTGCAATTTGATTGTTTGCAAATCTGTCATCAATTATTTTTCCACGCAGATGACGCAGCGATGTCATTTAATTTGTCATTTTCATTTTGTTACGATTGCAAGGATCTCATGAGAATTTTCTGAGGATCTAAGCCTTTCAAGAAAATGATGAAACTTTTAGTGGGGGCGAGAGAAACTAAGTTTTCCTCTGTAGCTCGTCCCCTCGACTTCTCCCCCCAATTTATTAGTCACATGATGACTTTATTAAATTCCTGTTCAGTGCATTAAATAATTTATAACTTATTAATTACTTATAATAATTTATTAGTCACCTATTGAATTGTATGTCCATAGCAACTAATTTCTGCTAATCTTAAGTTATATGTGGCTGTTTACTTTTCCTTGAAAAACTTCTTTCTTATGCAAAGTTTTTCAGTCCGTTTTTATTGCTAATTTATGTTTTAAATTGGTTTATAAAATGAATATTTTTACAATCTTTCATGTCTTATCCTTAAGAATTGTAACTATTGAATTATGTTATCATAGGAACTTATTTCTCCTATTCTTAAGTTAACTCCTAATATCTTCAGCTTTCCTTTGACAATCTTCTTTTTATGTAAAGTTTTAAAAATATGTCACAGTTCGTTTTTATTACCGAAGTTATTTATTGGTTTATAAAATAAATATTTCTACAGTTTTTCACGTCTTAGACTTGAGAACTAAAATATACGATTATTATTTATTAGTTACCTATTACATTGTTGCATTATACGAGGAGCTTATTATACGAGCTCGTATTATCATAGGAGCTTATTTATGGTAATCTTAAGTCTAATGTGGCTCTTTACTTTTCATTGACAAACTTATTATTATGCAAAGTTTTTGAAATTAATTTCTGTTTGATTTTATCGCCAAAGGTTTTTGCTGGTTTATAAAATGAATGTTTCTACAGTTGTTCGTGTCTAAGACATAATAATTAAAATATACGATTATAATTTATTAGTTGCCTGTTGAATTGTTTTACCATAAGGACTTATTTCTACTAATCTTAAGTTTAATAAGGCTCTTTATTTTTTTTTTACAAATTTCTTTTTATATCAAGTTTATTTTTAAATTAATTTCTGTTCGTTATTATTACCTAAGTTTTTTTATTGGTTTATAAAATGAATATTTCTGAAGTTTCTTACGTCTTAGACTTAAAAATTACAATATATGGTTATAATTCATTAGTTACCTATTGAATTCTTGAATAATATTATCATAGGAACTTATTTCTGCTAATCTTAGTTTAATAGCGTTCTTTACTTTTCCTTGAAAAACTTCTTATTAATGCAAAGTTTTAAAAAAATGAATTTCCGTCCGTTTTTATTACCTAAGTATTTTATTGGCTTATGAAATGAACATTTCTACGGTTTATTACGTCTCAGACTTAAGAACTAAAATATACGATTCTAATGTATTAGTTACCTGTTGAATTCCTGAATTATATTACCATAGGACTTTATTTCTACTAATCTTAAGTTTAAAATGGCTCATTTAGATTAGATTAGATAAGGGTTTATTCCAAAAACAACACAACACAAAAAAAACAAATGACCTTCCATAAGCTAACGCTTGTTCGGAAGTATTTACCCTCTTAAAATTAACACTATAATAACATACTAGAGAGAAAAAAAAAGAGAAAAAGAAGAAAGAAAGAAAAAGAAAGAAAAGAAGAAAAAATGAAAATCCTACACTCACTCGGCTCCTGGTTGCAATAACCAATTATCAATACTTCACATACTCCAAAATTTCCCTCCGCCATCCCATAAATAATAAATAAATGAAAAAAAAATATATATATATAGGAAATATATGGGAAAAAAGGGGTCCCGGGCAAACCTGAGAGTGACTCAACCATACCACCCTTTAAACAAAATCATATCTATGGAGACAAAGGGTTTTAAGGTCTCGACGGAACTCACATAAATTCGCTGACCTTTTTAAAGAAACAGGCAAATTATTCCAGACAACTGGCCCCACATGACGTATTGAAAATAGCGATCTAGTACTAGCAACTTGAGGTGTCCGTATATCTATAGAATGTCGAGTAGGATAATTGTGTACATCATCACTGTAAATAAATAAATTTAAAAAACACTTGGGAACCAAATTAGAAAAATATCTAATTTGGAAACATAATGAAAGAAATATTACTTTTCTTTGACAAACTTCTTTTTATGCAAAGTTTCTATTGATTTATAAAATGAATATTTCTACAGTTTTTCACGTCTTAGACTTAAGGATTGAAATATGTGATTATAATTTATTAGTTACTCATTGAACTGTTGAATTGTATTATTATAGGAACTTACTATTGCTAATTTTCAGTTTAATTTGGGCCTTTACTTTTCTTTGAAAAACCACTTTTTATGCAAAGCTTTTTAATTAATTTCCATTTTCTTTATTACCAAAGTTTTTTATTGGTTTATAAAATGAATATTTCTGCAGTTTTAACGTCTTAAACTTAAGAATTAAAATATACGATTACAATTTATTAGTTACCACTTGAACTGCTGAATTGTATTATCATAGGAAGTTATTTCTGCTAATCTTAAGTTTACTATGGCTCTTTACTTTTCTTCGACAAAACTTTTTTTATGCCAAGTTCGATTATACTTATTCTTAACGTCCAAAAAAAGACAAAATTTCTGTTTTCTCTGGTCGGTTTAAGATTATGGAGCATATAGACTACACCAAAAAGAACTCAATGAACATGAAAAGTTGTGCATCAATTCGTCTCGAAAAGTCACTTTTTTTCTCGAATCAGCTTCAAACAAACAGTGTGTACAGACAGGGTTAGGAGAACATCGTTGAAAACAAAGGGTTTAGAAATATTAGTTGCACTGATTCTTCACGTCCAAAAGTAGCAGCAAAATTTTACCTCTAATGGGCTTGAAACACACAAAAGCATATAAAATGGACAAAGAAAGCCTCAATGAATATGGAAGAAATTTGAGCACAAACTTTGATGCTATCAATTCTCATGGGCTAATATGCAAGTGTTTTGACTGGCTTGAAACTTGCGAGGTATGTTGAGCAGGACAAAAGACCTCAACAAAGACGAGATGTTATGACCAAAATTTGGTTGTATCGATTCGTGACGCACAAAAAGTTCCAAGAATTATTTTTTCTGATCGGCTTGAAATATTAGGTCAATTGACTGGGCCCCGAGGATCTCCATGCATACACTTTGAAAAAAAAAATCGCTTCTGTTTATTCATGACGCAAGAGAATAAATAATTAATTCCCTTCGAAACGGCTTGAAACTTCCTAATCTTGGAATAAACAAATTTTGTTATAGAGCAGAGTCGATTGAATTAGGAAGTAATAAGGAGGAAGAGGAGATGTTAGAGCGAGAGAAAAAAATGACTAACTGGATAACTTCGCATGTCTAGCCAGTACCATTAATAAGAAAGGTGGGAATGTAATACTAGGGAAGAGGTGAAAAGTAGGATTGCCAAAGGCTCAGACTTTTTTTTTGGCTAAAACAGCATGGAAAAGCAGTCTTAGAAAAACAAAAAACAGAAGTCTTGGAAATGTTGGTCCGACAGAACTTCACTGTGTGAGAGTTAAAGAAATGTGGAATCACGAAAGAGTGGTTTATCGGGCATGGAGAGGCGTAGCTTGGTGGGAGGGTTCCATACGTGACAATAGAAGTGGTGCGCTGAGAAGTACATCAGGTAGCATAGAATGGGCAGCCCCGGGTTGAATCGAACCCCCACCTAGAGTTTTTGCTGGAAAAATTGTTTAGGGGAACAAAGAGTAGTTTTTTGTTTGATTCACGAATTTAGGCTTGAGTCTCTGCTAAAATTCTTGCTCAAAAATATACGGTTTATATTGCACCAGGAAAAAAAATACAAAAATTCTTGGAAATATCGATGTAGAGGAAGCGTAACCCGTGTGGCTCAAAGAAGTTTGGTGTTGCAAAAGAGTGGTACGTGTGGCGTAAGAGGCATGGCTTGGCAGAAGTACCCTGTGAGTGGCCAAAAAAGTGGGGCTCTGAGACACACAGTAGGGTTTCTACCAAAGTTCTTTTCCGCTAGTTTACGGTTTATTGGGCACCCGGCTAATTTAACCAGGGATCTGGCACCTGAAATTTTCCGGTATCTGGTGAAATGAAAGACCTAAGAAGCAAATATGGCTTCATATACTTAAAAACTTTTGTATTATTATCAAACATAAATTTTGTACCATTTTTTTATTTGTAAATTTTGGTTTATGTTTTACTAACTGCTAATCAATATTTCTTACCTTGAAGACCTAAAAATTCCTAAATTTGTAGGCCTAAGCTTAATTATTATTTTTCGCTACACATTTTCGTGAGAAAATCTACTATTTTTCCGTGCCTCTAGCAATATTTCAATATATCTCAATAAACTAACTTTTTGGAAAAGCTATTCTGAAAAAAAAAAAAAAAATTAATGGGTCAATTAAGTTTCTACTGCATTGTTATTCCCATTGGTCTCATTTAGAGCTTTGAACAAGTTCTTACATTTCGAAGTCACGAAACTACTTCTTTTTCTAGAATATAACGTTGGGATTGAAAGATTACGTGATTACTACTACCAGTGGAAATCCAGTAGTAAGCTCACTTTTTGTAGCTAGAGCAACTCCAGAAAAAGCAGGAAAATACCATTGTCGACCAGAAGGATTTACGGCTCCTTATGTGATGGTGCACGTTTTAGACGGTAAGCCTCCACATTTGTAATATAATGTCTTCATTAACAATAGCCATCAGCCCTGAATGGTATAAATGGCTTGCTACCACCAAGTGGTCGAGGGAAATAGCTCAAGAGCTTGATCTTGCAACCATACCAAGCACCATGCTATTGAAAAAAGTTATGTCAGAAGTAACAAGGCGGGAGGCTAAAGTAATTCATGTCCATCTTTAAGGACTGAACTCTTTCTTGACTACCATGTTAAAACACTACTCATTTATTGCTTGCTGTGGGCTGTTGTGTGTCCCTTTCATCCCCTCCCTGATCCTTTTTGCGAAAGTTTTTGCTGGAAAAACTTAGTCCATTTACTTATTAAAAAGAAGTTAAATGTTAGCAAAAGGAGATTGTGGTTAATTGGGCCTCATAACTGGACAAATTTCAATTTCCTTATGTTTTAAGGTCGCTAGTTTATTTCCTTAAAAAGAAGGTTATCGAGTTTGAATTATCATTTACACAGGCCAAAGAATCTTCCCCATTTTAATCAGAAGTGACTGTCAGGGAAATTAAAAACGCTAGAACTTAAGAAATGGATTTTCGGATACAAGCCATCTCCCCTCCAAAAGACAGCGACAGATCTTAGAATGGGCAAAAGTAGCAGCCTGTTCTTGGGGCCGGTTCTTAAGTGGCGCTAGCTCGTAAGACAATCTATGATCTTGTCACACAGAATTTGGACCATGATTTTTCACACACACACACATACACACACACACACACACACACACACACACACACACACACACACACACACACACACACACACACACACACACACACACACACACACACACACACACACACACACACACACACACACACACACACACACACACACACACACACACACACACACACACACACACACACACACACACACACACACACACACACACACACACACACACACACACACACACACACACACACACACACACACACACACACACACACACACACACACACACACACACACACACACACACACACACACACACACACACACACACACACACACACACACACACACACACACACACACACACACACACACACACACACACACACACACACACACACACACACACACACACACACACACACACACACACACACACACACACACACACACACACACACACACACACACACACACACACTAATAGTGGAAAATTTTATATTATTTTAGGAAAATAGAATTGATCAATAACTTTTTTCATTTTCATTGAGAAAATTCAGAATCGAAATTGAACTTTTCTTCTTCCGGAAAAATATTTGGAACAGAACTTTAAATTTTTTCATCTCTGAGAAAGGTCAGAATTTAATTTAAGAAAATTTTTAATTAATGTGAAACTTTTTATATTCTTGAAAATAATCAAAATCATAGTATAAATTTTCTTATCTTCTATTGAAAAATTTATAACTGATATTTAAATTTTTTATGTCTTGTTGAACTTAAATCTGATGTGGAAGCTTTTTATTTTCTCTGGAGAAATTAGAATTAAATTAGGTTCTATGGTAAGATTCAGAAGATAACTTGAACTTTTTTATCTTCTATGAACAAATTTGGAACTGTATTATTCATCTCTTTGAGAAAAATCTGAATTGAAGTGGAAAATTTTATATTATTTTAGAAAAATAGAATTGATCAATAACTTATTTCATTTTCATTGAGAAAATTCAGAATCAAAGTTGAACTTGTCTTCTTACGGACATATGTTTGTAACATAAATTAACATTTTTTAATCTCTTTTAGACAGGTCGAAATTGAATTTCAGAAAATTTATAACTAAATTGAAAATCTTTATATCAATGAAAATAATAAAAATCACAGTATAACTTTTTTTATCTTCTATTTAAAAACTTATAACTGACTTTAAAATATTTGATGTCGTATTGAACTTAAAACTAATATGGACGCTTTTTATTTTATTTTGAGAAATTATAATTGAATTATATTCTTTGGTAAGATTAAAAATAGAAATTGAACATTTTTATCTTCTATGAACAAATTTGGAAATGTATTATTCATCTCTTTGAGAAAAATATGAATTGAAGTGTAAAATTTTATATTGTTTTTTAAAAATATAATTGATCAATAGCTCATTTAATTTTCATTGATAAAATTTAGAATCGAAGTTTAACGTTTCTTCTTCCGGAAAAATATTTGGAACAGAACTTTAAATTTTTTCATCTCTTTGAGAAAGGTCGGAATTGAATTTAAGAAAATTTAGAATTAAAGTGAAACTTTTTATCTTCATGAAAATAATCAAAATCATAGTATAACTTTTTCTATCTTCCATTGAAAAACTTATAACTTAACTGTAATTTTTATATCTCGTTGTGAACTTAAATCTACTGCTGAATATTTTTATTTTCTCTGGAGAAATTAGAATTGAATCGTGTACCGGTGTGTAATTCGGTAGATAGCTTGAAAATATCTATATTCTATGAGAATAATTTTACCTATATTTAAAAATTTTTAATATGTTTTAGAAAAATCTGAACTGAAGTGGAAACTTTTTTTATTATTTTGTGGACATTGAATTGATAAATAACTTATTTCATTTTCATTGCGAAAATTCAGAATCGAAGTTGAACTTTTCTTCACTTCTTTGAGAAAATTTAAAATTGAAGAGAAACTTTTTATCTTCGTAGAAAATAATCACAATCATAGTATAGCTTTTTATATCTTCTATGGAAATTTTTTTTATCTTCATGGAAAATGATATGTGGAAGCTAATTATTTTATCTGGAGAAATTAGAATTGAAAGGTGTTCTTTGGAAACATTAAGATTAGAACTGGAATTTTTCTATATTCTATGTAAAATTTGGATCAGTATTTAAAAATTGTCCATCTTTTTGAGAAAAGTCTGAACTGTAGTGTAAACTTTTTATATTATTTTCGGAAAATAGACTTGATCAATAAATTATTTCATTTTAATTGAGAAAATTCAGAATCGAAGATGAACTTTTCTTATTACAGGAAAATATTTGTAACATTACTTTAAATTTTTTCATCTCATTGAGAAAAGTCGGACTTGAATTTAAGAAAATTTAGAATTCAATTGAAACCTTTTATCTTCCTAGAAAATAATCAAAATCATAATATAACTTTTCATATCTTCTACGGAAAAATTTAGAACTGAACTTTAAATTTTTTATGTCTTGGTGAACTTAAAACTAAAGTGGAAGCTTTTTATTTTCTCTGGAGAAATTAGAATTGAATTATGTTCTTTGGTAAAATTCAGAAGAGAACTTGAATATTCACGATCAAAGTATAACTTTTCCTATCTTCTATGAAATATTTGGAACAGAACTTTACATTTTTACATCTCTATGTGAAAAGTCGGAACTGAATTTAAGAAAATTTAGAGTTAAAGTGAAACTTTTCATCTTCACGGAAAATAATCACAATCTTAGTATAACTTTTCCTGTCTTCGACGGGAAAATTTAGATCTGAACTTTAAATTTTTTATGTCTTGCTCAAATTAAAACTGAAGTGGAAGCTTTTCATTTTCTTCGGAGGCATTAGAATTGAATTATGTTCTTTGGTAAAATTCAGATGAGAACTTGAACTGTTCTATCTTGTAAGAAAAATTTTGAACTGTATTTTAAATTTTATTTTCTATTTGAGAAAAATATGAATTGAACCGTAGAATTTTATATTATATTCGAAAAATAGAATTGATCAATAGCTTGTTTCTTTTTCATTGAGAAAATTCAGAATCGAAGTTGAACTTATCTTCTTCCGGGAAAATATTTGGAACGGAACTTTAAATTTTTTCATCTCTTTGAGAAATGACGGAATTGAATTTAAGAAAATTTAGAATTAAAGTGAAACTTTTTATCTTCATGGAAAATAATCTGTGGAAGCTTTTTATTTTCTCTGGAGAAATTATAAATGTATTGTGTTTCTTTGTAAAATGTAGACGAGAACTTGCAAATTTCTAACGTGTAAGGAATATTTTAAAGAGTGATTAAAATTTTTTCATCTCCTTGGGAAATATCATACCCAATGTGGAAAATGCCTACATCAATTCTGGGAAATTTTATTATTCAATGACCTATTTCCTTTTCATTAAAAAAATTCATAATCGAAGTTGAACTTTTCTTCTTCCGGCAAAATATTTGGAACAGAACTTTAAATTTTTTCATCTCTTGGAGAAACGACGGAATTTAATTTAAGAAAATTTCGAATTGAAGTAGATCTTTTTATCTTCAAGGAAAATAATCACAATCATAGTAAAACTTTTTATATCTTATACAGAAAAATTTATAATTGAACTTAGAATTTTTCATGTCTTTGTGAACTTAAAAATGAAGTGGAAGCTTTTTATTTTCTCTGGAGAAATTGGAATCGAAGTATGTTATTTGGTAAAATTCAGAAGAAAACTTTAAAGTTTCCGTCTTCTATCAAGAATTTAGAACAGCATTTTAAATTCTTTCATATGTTCGAGAAAAATCTTAATTGAAGTGGAAATTTTTATATTATTTTAGGAAAATAGAATTGATATGGGTACACATACAAAAACACACACACACACAAAAACTTACACACATAAGCACACACAGATTTTAGCACACAAACACAATTACACACACAAAAACTCGAACGCTCAAGAAATCTTACACACACACAATCTCATACTAACCCAAAAACAAAAAATACCACACACAAACACTTACACACACAAAAACAATAATACACACACAAAAAAACTTAAAAACAAAAAAAATCTTACACACACACAAAAACTACACAGAAAACAAAAAAATTACAAACAAAAACAAAATAAAACAAGAAAACAAATATAAACACAAACAAAGACTTACACACACACAAAAAAAAATACACACAAAAAAAAACTAACACACAAAAAGAAAAACTTACACAAACACAAAAGCTCACACACACAAATAAGATTGAACACACACATAAACTTACACACACACAAAAACTTACACACAAACAAAAACTTACAAACAAACACAAAAACTAATACACACAAAAAATAACAAACACACAAAAACTTACAAACACACAAAAAAACATACACAAAAAAAAAATAATAAACAAACAAAAACACTAAAAAACACAAAACTAATTACATAAAAAAAAAAAAAAAAATAAGCAAACAACCATTAAAAAAACAAAAAAATTAAAACACAAAAACTATAATACACACACACAAAAACTTACACATGCACAAAAAAACTTACACACACAAAAAAACTTAAAAAAATAAAAACAAAAAAAACAAAAAAACAAAAAAACAAAAAAAAAAGCACACAAAAACCTTACACACACACATAACTTACACAAAAACAAAAAAACTTACAAAAACACAAAAAAACTCACCAAAGAAAAATATAATACACACACAAAAACTTACACACACACAAAAAATTACACACACAAAAAAAACTTACACACACACAAAAAAATAAAAACACACAAAAAATTACACACACACACAAAAACATGAAGACACACACATTAATAAAGAAATACAACATCATCAACAACCTCGAAAAAATACACACACACACAAACATACACACACACACAAAAAAATAAACAAACTAAAAAAAATGAAAACAAAAATAAAATTAATGACACACAAAAAGAACTTACACACACACAAAAACTAATAAAAAATAAATATTACACACACACAAAAACTTACACACACACAAAAAAAAAACTTAAAAACAAAAAAAAAATAACAAACAAAAAAATAAAAAAAAACAAAAAAAAAAAAAAAAAAACAAACTACAATAAAAAAAAAAAAAAAAAAAATACAAAAAACTAAAAAATAAACAAAAAAGTTACACACACACAAAAACTTACACATGCAAAAAAACTTACACACACACAAAAACTTACACACACAAAAACTGAAAAAAAAGATACATAAAAACAAAAACTTAACTAAACAAATAAAAAGTAAACACATACGAAAAACAAACATATACGCGCAAAAACTTACACACTCACAAATAAAATTACACAAGCACACAAACTAAAACACACAAAAACTTAAACAAAAAAAAAAATATACACACACACAAAAAATTATTAAAAAAACAATAAAAAGCAAAAAAAAAAAAACAAAAAAATACCAAAATAAACAAACACACAAACACAAACAAACAAAAAAACACACACAAACACAAAAACAATAAAAAACAAAAAAACTATTACACACACACAAAAAAACTTAAAAACACAAAAAAAATAACAAAAACAAAAAAAATTACACACACACAAAAAAAAAACTTAAAAACATAAGAAAAATTACACACACACACACAAAAACTTACACACACACAAAAACTTACATACACAAAAACTTAAAAACACACAAAAACCTTACACACACAAAAAACTTAAACAAACAAAAGAAACTTACACACACACAAAAACAAACACACGCACAAAAAAAATTAAAAAAAACAAAAAAACTAACAAACACAAAAAAATAAAAAAACAAAAAAACATAAACACACAAAAAAACTTATTACAAACATATAAAAACACGAAAATTTTATATTATTTTATTAAAATAGAATTTATATGTTCACACACAAAAAAACTCGCACACACACAAAAACTTACAAACACACACAAACAAAAACTCTAAGCTAAGACTCTAAGCTAAAAATTCTAAATTCTTAACTAAAACTAAACTAAACTAGAACTCTAACTGAAACTCAAAGGTAAAACATCAAACTCTTAACTAAAATTAAACTAAACTAGAACTCTAACAAAAACTCTAAGCTAAGACTATAAGCTAAAACTCTAAACTATTAACTAAAACTAAACTAAACTAGAACTTCAACAAAAACTCTAAGCTAAAAACTCTAAACTCTTAACTAAAACTAAACTAAAACTCTAACTGAAAATCATAGTTAAAAAAATCAAACTCTTAGCTAAAATTAAACTAAATTATAACTCTAACAAAAAGACTCTAAGATAAAATTCTAAAATCTTAACTAAAACTAAACTAAACTAGAACTCAAATTAAAACTCCAATATAATACTCTAAGGTAAAACACCAAACTCATAACTAAAACTAAACTAAAACTATAACTGAAACTCAAAGGTAAAAAAATCAAACTCTCAAATAAAATTAAACTAAACTATAACTCTAACAATAAACTCTAAGCTAAGACTAAGCTAAAACTCTAAACTATGAAATAAAATAAAACTAAACTATAAATATAAAAAAAACTCTAATCTAATACTAAAAGCTATAAAACTAAAATCTTAACTAAAACTAAACTATACTTGAACTTCAACAAAAACTCTAGGCTAAGACTCTATGCTAAAAACTCTAAACTCTTAACTAAAACTAAACTAAACTATAAATACAATTGAAAATCAAATGTAAAAAATAAAACTCTAAAATAAAATTAAACTAAAATATAAAAATAACAAAAACTCTAAGATAAGACTCTAATCTAAAAATATAAACTATTAAATAAAACTAAATTAAACTAGAACTTAAACAAAAACACTAATCAAAAAACTCTAACCTCTTAAATAAAACTACACTCGAACACTCACTGAAACTCAAATTTAAAAAATCAACCTCTTAACTACAATTACCGTAAAATATACCAAAAACAAAAAAGCGGCGCATCCCTGAGGTACATTCCTGTGGCGCTGTCAAGTAGTACATCCCTGCGGCGTCTTCCTGTGGCGCTATCCTGTAGTGCTTCCCCCGACCCACGGTAATGCCCCCGGTAGTGCATCCCCCGGCGGCGCATTTCTGGCCCGTGGCGCTTCTCGGGCCCGGGGGACCTTTGAGGACCGGGGGGCCTTTGGGGTCCGGGGTGCCCTTTGGGGGTCCGGGGGCCCTTTGAGGACCAGAGGAAGGCCTTTGAGGGTCTGAGGAGGGCGTTTGGGGGGGGGGGGCTGGGGCTCTTTGGGAGCTTGGGGGACCTTTGAGTACCGGGGGCTTCCTTCGGGGTTGGGGTGGGGGATCGGAACCCTTTGGGTTGGGGATAGAGGACCTCACAACACTGTTCAAATGGAACTTGTGTATTATAACGACCACAGAGTTTCACCCTCAAATTCTCTTCTAAAACCTTTCCTAAAATCTTCTTTCAAAATGTCTCTAACTGTTTCGCCGAAATAATCCCATAAAATGGATAAAATGGTTTCGCCCAAATAATCCCTAAACGTAATTTCAGCGTGTTCCTTTTGTTTGGCATCTCTTCGCTAACGCATTTCAAATTTCTAGGAAACCCTTTCCTACGTTAATCTCTTCATCTCATAAATTTTCCTAGCTAAACTATTAGGGTTTCGTTAGAATATCAATTTATCTCTCCGACTTAAAGCACCGTGAAGCCGTATTTAAAAATAGAATTTCTATCTCTTTAGACTCCCGCATAATTCCAAGATAACAAGTGATGTCAATGATAATTTCCGACACTAAAGATCAATGAAGCTCTTTTTAAAAATACAATATTAATTTTTTTCTCTTACCTAAAGAACGTCTATCCCTCAGACCTAATATTAAAGAAGCCAGAGTGTTTCTTAATTCTCCCCTTCGTGAATCACTAATTTCCCCTAGCGATTATGTAAATCAAGTTCTCAGGCCAGGCTAGCCAAACAATCTCATAACATTCGCGTCAAGCATGTCCATTCTCACTAACAACGAACAGACATAAAACAGGAACCTAAATTCCTGTTGTCATCCTTAAATGTGAGAAAGTTCCTGTTTTTCCATTCTAACTGACAAAACCATAAAAACATACATCAATGTGAGACAGTTCCTGTTTTTTCATTCTCACTGACAAAAAACCATAAAAAATCCATAATTTGATGTTGACATCCGAGAAAAACTTCAAATAAATTGACCGACACACATAACCATCCATGATAACAGACATAAATGTGAGAAAATTCCTGTTTTTTCATTCTCAGTGAGAAAAACCATAAACCACGTGGTAATGTCAGTATTAAACTAAATTGTAGATGGCAGCAGGGTGTTCGTTCTGTAGTCAATAAGGCCATTCTACTCACACACACACACGCACACACACACACACACACACGCACACACACACACACACACACACACACACACACACACACACACACACACACACACACACACACACACACACACACACACACACACACACACACACACACACACACACACACACACACACACACACACACACACACACACACACACACACACACACACACACACACACACACACACACACACACACACACACACACACACACACACACACACACACACACACACACACACACACACACACACACACACACACACACACACACACACACACACACACACACACACACACACACACACACACACACACACACACACACACACACACACACACACACACACACACACACACACACACACACACACACACACACACACACACACACACACACACACACACACACACACACACACACACACACACACACACACACACACACACACACACACACACACACACACACACACACACACACACACACACACACACACACACACACACACACACACACACACACACACACACACACACACACACACACACACACACACACACACACACATATACACAGACACATAAACAGACAAAAACAAAGACACATACAAACACACACCAATACACACACACAAACAAACACACACACAGACACACAGAGACACCCACACACACACAAACACACACACACACACACACACACACAGACGCACACACAAAAAAAAGAAGAAAAAAAACACATACACACACACACAAAAAACACATACACACACACAAAAAAAAAAACATACACACACACAAAAAAAACACATACAAACACACACAAAAAAACACATACACACACAAAAAAAAACATACACACACAAAAAAAAAACACATAAAAAAACACAAAAAAACACATACACACACACAAAAAAAAACATACACACACAAAAAAACACATACACACACACAAAAAAAAACACATACACACACACAAAAAAAAACACATACACACACACAAAAAAAAAAAAACACAAACAAACAAAAACACATACACACACAAAAAAAAACACACACACACAAAAAAAAACATACACACACACAAAAAAAAACACATACACACAAAAAAACACAAAAAAATAAAAACAAACAAAAAAAAACAAATACACACACAAAAACAAACAAAAACACAAAAACAAACAAAAACACAAAAACACAAAAAAAAACACTATCACAAAAATAGACAAACACTAAAAAAATTACATACACACACACAAAAAAAACACACACACACATACACAAAAAAACACATAAACAAACACAAAAAAAAAACAAATACACACACACACACAAAAAAAAAAAAAAACACACACAAAAAAAAAAATACACAAAAACAAACAAATAAACACACAAAAACAAACACAAAAACACACACACAAACAAAAACATACACAAAAACACACACATAAACACATAAACACACACACAAAACACACACACACACACACACACAAAAACACATACACATACATACAAAAAAAAACACACACACACACAAACAAAAGCACACACAAACACACACACACAAAAACAAACATACACACACACACACAAAAAAACACACACACACACACACAAAAAAACACATACATACACATACAATACACACACACACGCACAAACACACGAAAACAAAAACACCCACACACACTTTGGGCGCAAAACCCCTATGCCTTCCCAAGGCCAGAACAAAGTTTGCACTTTACTGAAAAATATAGATGTTTTTACTTTTATAACTTTAATAAATCAAATAATATAAACATTTTGATTATTAAATATCAGTATATGTATATTAAACTGAGAATGCACCTTCATTTGTATTTTTTCAATAAGTACAAACTTTTTTCTGGCCTTGGGAAGGCATAGGGGTTTTGCGATCAACTTATGTTAATTTCTGCTCGTTTTGAGTTTGAATAGGTTAATTATTGTAATTTCTGTTCGTTTTGGGTTTCATTTATTTATCGATGCTGATTTGTGGTAGTTTCACACTTGGTAGATTATTTCATTTTACTAATTTTTGCTAATTTTTTGTTTAATGAAGTTCTTTATTTTTTTTTTTTAAAAACTTATCTAGTGGAAAAAGTTTTTAAATTAATTTCTGTTCGTTTTATATTGACATAGTCTTTTCAGGGAAAAAGAAAATAATACTTTAAATCTTTCGTTTCTTAAGACTTTATAGTTTGGCCTGCAAAGTTTTGATTGGATGTGTTTTGGAAAATGGTGGGCTTGAGAGGGGCGTTAGCCGCTATCCAATCACTTTCAACTATTAAAAACGGCACTAGACCTTTCAATTTCCAATTGAATGATCCCTTTTGAAGTTTCTATGACAACGCTTTCAATAAAAACTTTATATGCCCCAGGGCATAACTTACAACCCTTGCCCTGAGGGATATGGGGGGAGGATTTGTCATCCTTAAGGAACTAATTTCCAAAACTTTCAACTACGTTTAGTAAAATGGCTATCTAGAAATTTAGATTGGATGTGTTTGGGGAAAAGGTGGGCGTGAGAGGGGAGTTAGTTGCCCTCAAATCACTTTTGACTATTAAAAAGGGTACTATTTCTTTTGAATTTCAAATCAAATGAGCCGTTTTTCAAGTTTCTATGACGAAGATTTCAATAAAAACCTTATATGCCTCCAGGGCATAACTTTTTATTGGATGTGTTTGGGAGAATGATGGGCCTGGGGGGGGGGGGGGGGTTTAGTTGAACACCAATCACTTTCGACTATTAAAAAGGGTACTATAACTCTCAATTTCCAATCAAATGAGCCCCTTTTGAAGTTTCTACGACGACCCCTTCCATAAGAAGTGCCCTGCTCTAAAGGAAAAAAAATAATACGCGGTACATTATTAGAGATCTAAGTTATACTTTGGGGCCTTTATGTTCCTTCCTGTGTTATTTGGGGCCTTTAGGTTCCATGGCACCTTTCCATGGCAGATTACCAGACTGATTATTGCTATTGTTGTCAATTGAATATGGAATTATACAAAACCTACCAGACAGCTTTCTTGGCCAACCAGACAGGTTTCTGGGCCAACCAGACAGGTTTCTGGGCCAGACAGACAGGTTTCTGGGCCAACTCTAAGTTTCTGGACCTTTACGTTCCTTGGCACCTTTTCATGTTTTCAATCAGATGGGTTTTGAAAGCAGTGTGTACGTGTGTGTAGGCTTTGTTATTTAAAAAATAGGACGCTACAATCATAATTCTTTGATTGACATTTGCAAAAAAAAGGGTTTAGTATTTGCCAATTTGATCCTATTAAGGTGGAAAAAAAAGAGTTTAGCATTTGCGAATACTTCAGAGCCGACTTGCTAGCGAAAAACCCGTGTGATGGACTTGAAATAAACTTTTTTAACAAGAAATGGCTGAAAAGTGTTTTGGGGGGAGATGGGTTGATTGTGTACTGTATAATACACAATTGATGTTTAGAAAGTATTGTAAATTTAAAATATACTTCGATGTTATGTAAACTTAAAATAGTTTCGAAATAAAAAATTTTAACAATAAATGGCTTAAAAGTATTTTGGGGGGAGAAGGGTTGATTGTGTACTTTATAATACAAAAGAGATGTTTGGACAGTGTTTTCAATTTAAAATATACTTCGATGTGTTGTCAATTTAAAATAGTTAAGAAATAAAAAAAATTTAAAGAGAAAGGACTGAAAAGTGTTTTGGGGGGAGATGAGTTGATTGTGTACTGTATAATAAACAAGATATTTTGGACAGTGATGTCAATTTAAAATATACTTCGATGTGTTGTCAATTTAAAATAGTTAAGAAATAAAAAAATGTAACAAGAAATGGCTGAAAAGTGTTTTGGGGGAGATGGGTTGATTGTGTACTGTATAATACACAAGTGATGTTTTTGGACAGTGATGTCAATTTTTAAAATATACTTCAATGTGTTGTCAATTTAAAATAGTTTAGAAATAAAAAAATTTTAAGTGCTAAGTCACACGATAGTTACGCTATTGTAGAAAATAATTTCAAAGTACCGTGTCACATGATAGTTACGCTATTGTAGAAAATAATTTCAAAGTACCAAGTCACATGATAGTTACAATTTTTTAGAAATATTTTTAAAGTACCAAGTCACATGATAGTTACGCTATTATAGAAAATAATTTCAAAGTACCAAGTCACATGATAGTTACACAATTATAGAAAATAATTTCAAAGTACCATGTCACATGATAGTTACGCTATTGTAGAAAATAATTTCAAAGTACCAAGTCACATGATAGTTACGTTATTATAGAAAATAATTTCAAAGTACCAAGTCACATGATAGTTACGCTTTTATAGAAAATAATTTCAAAGTACCAAATCACATGATAGTTACGCTATTATAGAAAATAATATCAAAGTACTAAGTCACATGATAGTTACGCTATTGTAGAAAATAATTTCAAAGTACCAAGTCACATGATAGTTACGCTATTTTAGAAAATAATTTCAAAGTACAAAGTCAAATAGTAATTACGCTATTATAGAAAATAATTTCAAAGTATCAAATCACATGATAGTTACACTATTATAGAAAATAATTTCAAAGTACCAAGTCACATTATAGTTACGCTATTGTAGAAAATAATTTCAAAGTACCAAGTCATATTATAGTTACTCTATTATATAAAATAATTTCAAAGTACCACGTCACATTATAGTTATGCTTGTCTATAAAATAATTTCAAAGTACAAAGTCACATGATAGTTACACTTTTGTAGAAAATAATTTCAAAGTAAAATATAACATGAAATTGACGCCTGTGGATATAAGAATAACAAAGCACAAAGTCAATTTATAGTTACTCTTATATGTAATATTTTTGCGTTGCTCTATGTCACATGAAATATACATAATTGTAGGTCAAATAATCATTGAACCCACTTGCATTATAGTTACGTTATTACAGAAAATAGTTGCAAAGTATCAAGACACACGATATTTAATCTATTTTAGAAAATAATTTAAAAGTACCGAGTTACATGATAGTTTCGCTATTATAAAAAATAATTTCAAAGTACCAAGTCACATGAAAGTTACGTTATTATAGAAAATAATTTTAATGTACCAAGTCACATGATAGTTACGCTATTGTAGTAAATAATTTCAAAGTACCAAGTCACATGATAGTTACGCTATTGTAGAAAATAATTTAAAAGTACCAAGTCACATGATAGTTAAGATATTATAGAAAATAATTTCAAAGTACCAAGTAACATGATAGTTACGCTATTATAGAAAATAATTTCAAAGTACCAAGTCACATGATAGTTACACTATTATATAAAATAATTTTAAAGTACCAAGTAACAGGGTAGTTATCCTATTTTAGAAAATAATTTCAAAGTACCAAGTTACATGGTAGTTACGATATTATAGAAAATAATTTTAACGTACCAAGTCACATGATAGTTACGCTATTGTAGAAAATAATTTCAAAGTACCAAGTCACATGATAGTTACGCTATTATAGAAAATAATATCAAAGTACCCAGTCACAAGATAGTTACGCTATTGTAGAAAATAATTTCAAAGTACCAAGTCACATGATAGTTACGCTATTGTAGAAAATAATTTCAAAGTACCAAGAAATTTAATTCAGGAAATTATGAAAAAAAAAATAATATCAAAGTACCAAGTCACATGATAGTTACGCTATTGTAGAAAATATTTTCAAAGTACCAAGTCACATGATAGTTATGCTATTATAGAAAATAATATCAAAGTACCCTGTAACATGATAGTTACGCAATTGTAGAAAGTAATTTCAAAGTACCAAGTCATATGATAGTTACGTTAATATAGAAAATAATTTCAAAGTACCAAGTCACATAATAGTTACGCTAAATAATTTCAAAGTACCAAGTCACATGATAGTTATGCTATTATAGAAAATAATTTCAAAGTACCAAGTCGCATGATAGTTACTTTATTTTAGAATATAATTTCATATTTCGAAGTCACTTGATAGTTACGCTATATTAGAAAATAATTTCAAAGTACCAAGTCACATGATAGTTACGCTATTATAGAAAATAATTTTAAAGTACCAAGTCACATGATATTTACGCTATTGTAGAAAATAGTTTCAAAGTACCAAGTCACATGATAGTTACACTATTATAGAAAATAATATCAAAGTGCCAAGTCACATGATAGTTACGCTATTGTAGAAAATAATTTTAAAGTACCAAGTCACATGATAGTTACGTTATTATAGAAAATAATTTCAAAGTACCAAGTCACATGATAGTTGCGCGATTATAGAAAATAATTTAGACGGGTGACATGTGACTTGTGACACAAGTCACATGATAGTTACGCTATTATAGGAAAAAAATTTTTTTTTTCATAATTTCCTGAATTAAATTTCTTGGTACTTTGAAATTATTTTCTACAATAGCCTAACTATCATGTGACTTGGTACTTTGAAATTATTTTCTATAATAGCGTAACTATCATGTGACTTGGTACTTTGAAATTATTTTCTACAATAACGTAACTATCATGTGACTTGGTACTTTGAAATTATTTTCTACAAAAGAGTAACTATCATGTGACTCGGTACTTTGAAATTATTTTCTACACTAGCGTAACTATCGTGTCACATGGCACTTTGAAAATATTTTCTACAATAGCGTAACAATCTAGTGACATGGTACTTTGAAATTATTTTCAACAATAGCTTAACTATCATGTAACTTGATACTTTGAAATCATTTTATACAATAGAGTAACTATCATGTTTCTTGGTACTTTGAAATTATTTTATAAAATAGCGTAACTGTCATGTGACTTGGTACTTTGACATTATTTTCTACAATAGCGTAACTATCATGCGACTTTCTACTTTGAAATTCTTTTCTAAAATAGACTAACTATCATGTGACTTTATACTTTGAAATTATTTTCTACAATAGCTTAACTATAATGTGAATTGGTAAATTGAAATTATTTTCTAAACAAGCGTAAATATAATGTGAGTTGCGACTTTGGAATTATTTTCTACAACAGAGTAACTATCATGTGACTTGGTACTTTGAAATTATTTTCTAAAATAGCGTAACTATAATGTGACTAGGTACTTTGAAATTATTTTCTAAACTAGCGTAACTATCATGTGACTTGGTACTTTAAAATTATTTTCTACAATAGATTAACTATTATATGACTTTTTGATTTTAAATTATTTTCTCTAATAGAGTAACTATCATGTGAATTGGTACTTTGAAATTATTTTCTAAAATAGCGTAACTAAAGTGTGACTTGATACTTTGAAATTGTTTTCTACAATAGCGTAACTATCATGTGACTTGGTACTTTGAAATTATTTTCTATAATCGCGTAACTATCATATCACCTGGTACATTGAAATTATTTTCTATAATAGCGTAACTATCATGTGACTTGGTACTTTGAAATTATTTTCAACAATAGCGTAACTATCATGTGACTCGGTACTTTGAAATTATTGTATATAATAGCGTAACTATCGTGTGACTGTGTACTTTGAAATTATTTTCTATAATAGCGTAACTATAACGTGACTTGGTACTTTGAAATTATTTTCAACAATAACATAACTATCATGTGACTTGGTACTTTGAAATTATTTTCTATAATAGTGTAACTCTCTTCTGACATGGTGCTTTGAAATTATTTTATATAATAGTGGAACTATCAGTTGACTTGGTACTTTTAAATTAGTTTTCATAATAGCGTAACTATCAAGCGACATGGTATTTTGATATTATTTTCTACACGTACATGACGTTAACTTGAGATGTTACACAGTTATTATTTTCTATAATATTGTGTCAATAGGGTGAGTTGGGACTTTGATATAATTTATTACAATAGCTTAAGTGTCGTGTGACTTGATACCTTGTTAAAATAGTATATAAAAGCTTAACTATCAAATGACTTGGTACTTAGGAATTATTTTCTATAATAGCGCAACTATCATGTGACTTGGTACTTTGAAATTATTTTTCTAAAATAGCGTAACTATCATGTGACTGGGTACTTTGATATTATTTTCTACAATTGCGTAACTATCATGTGACTTGGTACTTTGAAATTATTTTCTACAAAAGCCTAACTATCATGTGACTTGGTACTTTGAAATTATTTTCTAAAATAGCGTAACTATCATGTGACTTGGTACTTTGAAATTATTTTCTATAATAACGTAACAATCATGTGACTTGGTACTTTGAAATTATTTTCTACAATAGCGTAACTATCATGTGACTTGGTACTTTGATATTATTTTATACAATAGCGTAACTATCATGTCACTTGGTACTTTGAAATTATTTTCTACAATAGCGTAACTATAATGTGACTTGGTACTTTAAATTATTTTTATACAATAGCGTAACTATCATTTGAAATGGTACTTTGATATTATTTTATACAATAGAGTAACTATCATGTAACTTGGTGCTTTGAAATTATTTTCTTTAATATCGTAACTATCATGTGACTTGGTACTTTGAAATTATTTTATATAATATCTTAACTATCATCTGACTTGTTACTTTGAAATTATTTTCTACAAAATCGTAACTATCTTGTGACTTGGTACTTTGAAATTATTTTCTATAATATCGTAACTATCATGTGACTTGGTACTTTGAAATTATTTTCTACAATAGCGTAACTATCATATGACTTGGTACTTTGAAATTATTTTCTACAATAGCGTAACTATCATGTGACTTGGTACTTTGAAATTATTTTCTATAATAGCGTAACTTTCATGTGACTTGGTACTTTGAAATTATTTTCTACAATAGCGTAACTATCATGTGACATGGTACTTTGAAATTATTTTCTACAATAGCGTAACTATCTTGTGACTTTGTACTTTGAAATTATTTTATATAAAAGCGTAACTATCATGTGACTTGGTACTTTGAAATTATTTTCTACAATAGCGTAACTATCATGTGACTTGGTACTTTGAAATTATTTTCTACAATAGCGTAACTATAATGTGACTTGGTACTTTGAAATTATTTTCTACAATAGCGTAACTATCATGTGACTTGGTACTTCGAAATTATTTTTACAATACCGTAACTATCATGTGACTTGGTACTTCGAAATAATTTTCTACAATAGCGTAACTATCATGTGACTTGGTACTTTGAAATTATTTTCTAGAATAGCGTAACTATCATGTGTCTTGTTAGTTACAAATTATTTTCTATAATAGCGTAACTATCATCTGACTTTGTACTTCGAAATTATTTTCTACAATAGCGTAACTATAATGTGACTTGGTACTTTGAAATTATTATCTAAAAAAGCGTAACTATCATGTGACTTGGTACTTTGAAATTATTTTCTAGAATATCGTAACTATCGTGTGACTTGGTACTTTGAAATTATTTTCTAGAATAGCGTAATTATCATATGAATTGATACTTTGAAATTATTTTCTATAATAACGTAAATATCATGTGACTTGGTACTTTGAAATTATTTTCTACAATAGCGTAACTATCATGTGAGTTGGTACTTTGAAATTATTTTCTACAATACCGTAACGATCATATGACTTGGTACTTTGAAATTATTTTCTAAAATAGCGTAACTATCTTGTGACTGGGTTTTTTGAAATTATTTTCTAAAATAGCGTAACTATCATTTGACATGGTACTTTGATATTATTTTATATATAAGCATAACTATAATTTGACTTGGTACTTTGAAATTATTTTCTATAATAGCGTAACTATCATGTGAATTGGTACATTGAATTTATTTTCTATAATAGCGTAACTATCATATGACTTAGTACTTTTAAATTATTTTCTACAATAACGTAACTATCATGTGACTTGGTACATTGAAATTATTTTATATAATAGTGTAACTATAATGTGAAATGATAATTTAATATTATTTTATACTGAAGCATAACTATCAAATTAATTGGTCATATGATATAAAATTCTACACTAGATATCCTCTACTGTGTGTGTGGCCGTATAATTTAATTTCTCCAAAATCGTTTCTTTCCTTTTATTTGTTACTTTGATATTTTTTTCTATAATCGCGAAAATATTAAGTTACAATATATTTTGAAAAGATCTTATACATTAACATAACTATCCTGTGACTTTGTACTATATTATCATTGTCTACGCTGGCATTACAATAGATTGACTTGGAATTTTGATATTGATATCTACTGTATCGGAACTATCATGTGACTTGGTACTTTGAAATAATTTTCTACAATAGCGTAACTATAATGTGACTTGACACTTTGAAATTATTTTATATAATAGAGTACCGATCATGTTACTTGGTACTTAGAAATTTTTTTTTATAAAAGGGTAACTATCAGGTGACTTGGTACTTTGAAAATATTTTCAACAAAATCGTAACTATAAATGGACTAGGTTCTTTGAAATTTTTTTCTATAAAAGAGTAACTATCATGTGACTTGGTACTTTGAAATTATTTTCTACAATAGCGTAACTATCATGTGAATTGGTACTTTTAAATTATTTTATAAAATAGCGTAACTCTAATGTGACTTGGTATATGTAAATTATGTTTTATAAAAGCATTAGTATCAAGGCACTATATACTTTGATATTTTTTTATACAACAGCGAAACTATCGAGTGAACTGTCACTTCGGGATTTTTTTCAACAAAAGTGTAACTATCATACGACTTAGTACATTGATATTATTTTCTATAATAACGTAACTATCATGTGACTTGGTACTTTTAAATTATTTTCTACAATAGCGTAACTATCATGTGACTGGGTAAATTGAAATTATTTTCTACAATAGCGTAACTATCATGTGACATGGTACTTTGAAATTATATTCTACAATAGCGTAACTATAATGTGACTTGGTACTTTGAAATTATTTTCTATAAAAGCGTGACACTACTGTGACTTTGTACAAAGATATTTAGTAAAAAAAAAGTGTAAAATAATATTGACTTGTTACTTTGGTTTATTCTTATGCTATCGCGTACATATCTTGATAAATAATATTTAGAAATGATCATCTATAATAGCGTAAATTTAAACAGACATTGTCCTATGATTTTATTTCATACATGGGATTCCCTTTATTGTGTCTGTTCACGTTAAAATTTTGTTCTATACAGGCGGAACTTTCCTTTACTAGGTCACTTACACAAAATTTTTTACGATTGCATTCCTACACAAGTACATGTTGCAACAATTTTTGATACAATTTAATATGCGATCTCTAGGGTGGTAGTACTTTGAAATTATTTTCTACAATAGCGTAAATATCATGTGAGGTGGTACTTTGAAATTATTTTCTAAAATAGCGTAACTATCATGTGACACGGTACTTTGAAATTATTTTCTACAATAGAATAACTATCTTGGGACTTGGTACTTTGAAATTACTTTATACAATAGCTTAACTATCATGTGACTTGGTACTTTGAAAATATTTTCTACAATAACGTAACTATCATGTGACTTGGTACTTTTAAATTATTTTATACAAGAGCGTAACTATCATGTGACTTGGTAGTTTTAAATTATTTTCTATAATAGCGTAACTATCATGTTACTTGGTACTTTGAAATTTTTTTCTACAATAGCGTAACTATCATGTGACTTGGTACTTTGAAATTATTTTATAAAATAGCGTAACTATCATGTGACTTGATACTTTGAAATTATTTTCTCTAATATCGTAACTCTAGTGTTACTTGGTACTTTGAAATTATTTTCTAAAATATCGTAACTATCATGTTACTTGGTACTTTGAAATTATTTTCTATAATAGTGTAACTATCCTATGACTTGGTACTTTGAAATTATTTTATATAATAGAATAACTATCATGTGACTTGGTACTTTTAAATGATTTTCTATAATAACGTAACTATCATATGACTTGGTACTTTGAAATTATTTTCTACAATAGCGTAACTATCATGTGACTGGGTATTTTGATATTATTTTCTATTATAGCGTAACTATCATGTGACTTTGTACTTTGAAATTATTTTCTATAATAGCGTAACTATCATGTGACTTGGTACTTTAAAATTATTTTCTATAATAGCGTAACTATCATATGTATAGGTACTTTGATATTATTTTTTACTATAGCTTAACTATCATGTGAGTTGGCGCATTATAATTATTTTTAACAATAGCGTAACTATCAAGTGACTTGGTACTTTGAAATTACATTCTATAAGAGTGTAACTATCAAGTAAGGAAAGTGTACTTTGAAATCATTTTCTATAATGTTGTAGCTATCATGTGACTTGGTGCTATGAAATTATTTACAGCGATAGAGTAACTATCATGTGACACGGTACTTTGAAATTACTTTCTATAATAGCGTAACTATCGTTTGACTTGGTACTTAAATTTTTTTTATTTCTAAACTATTTTAAATTGACAACACATTGAAGTATATTTTAAAAATTGACATCACTGTCCAAACATCACTTGTGTATTATACAGTACACAATCAACCCGTCTCCCCCCAAAAAACTTTTAAGGCATTTATCGTTAGTTTTTTTTATTTTTTAAATATTTTAAATTTACAACACATATAATTTTATTTTAAATTGTAACCCCCGTACAAACATCACTTATGTATTATACAGTATACAATCAACCAATCTCCCCTCAAAACACTTTTAAGCCATTTCTTGTTAATATTTTTTTTTTCTAAAATATTTTAAATTGAAAACACCTCGAATTATATTTGAAGTTGACAACGCTATCCAAACATCACTATTGTATTATACACTTTACAATCAACCCATCTCCCCCCACAAACACTTTTCAGCCATTTGTTGTTAAATTTTTTTTATTTCTAAACTATTTTAAATTGACAACACATTGAAGTATATTTTAAAAATTGACATCACTGTCCAAAAACATCACTTATGTATTATACAGTACACAATCAACCCATCTCCCCCCAAAACACTTTTCAGACATATATTTTTAATTTTTTTTATTTCTAAACTATTTTAAATTGACAACACCTAGAAGTATATTTTAAATTGACAAAGCTGTCAAAAAATCACTAGTGTATTATACAGTATACAATCAACCCCTCTCCCCCCAAAAACACTGTTCTGCCATTTCTTGTTAAATTTTTTTTATTTCTAAACTATTTAAAATTTACAACACATAGAAGTATATTTTAAAAATTGACATCACTGTCCAAAAACATCAATTGTGTATTATACAGTACACAATCAACCCATCTCCCCCCAAAAACACTTTTCAGCCATTTCTTGTTAAAATTTTTTTATTTCCAAACTATTTTAAATTGACAACACATTGAAGTATATTGTAAAAATTTACATCACTGTCCAAAAACATCACTTGTGTATTATACAGTACACAATCAACCCATCTCCCCCCAAAACACTTTTCAGCCATTTCTTGTTAATTTTTTTTATTTCTTTACTATTTTAAATTGACAACACATCGAAGTATATTTTAAATTGACAACACTGTCCAAAAATCACTTGTGTATTATACAGTATACAATCAACCCATCTCCCCCCAAAAACACTTTTCAGCCATTTCTTGTCAAATTTTTTTTATTTCTAAACTATTTAAAATT
>NC_142803.1:5813593-5830375 GCF_049724085.1 Artemia sp. Qi Xiang Cuo
ATTAGCAGAGTAAGAGGTTCCATTTTGCTTGCCTTATGTTCCATCCTGTGTTATTTGCGGCCTTTACATTCCCTGGCACCTTTCCATGGTAGATTACCAGGCTGAATATTGCTACTGTTGTCAATTGAATATGAAATTATACAAAACCTACCAGACAAGTTTCCAGGCCAACCAGATATGTTTCTGGGTCAAGCAGACAAGTTTCTGGGTCAACTATAAGTTTCTGGGCCTTTACGTTCCATGGCACCTTTCCATGGCAGATTACCAGACTAGTTATTTGGTCATAATAATATAATATGGTCAAACAGGTTTTTTTTCTGTTTTTGTTGTCAATTACACAATGAATATAGGTCATGAGTTCACATACACATTCTTAAAACTACACGTAATTAAACACGTTATAAAACTACGTGCTATTTGCTTATGTCCTGTTGGTACCATTCCAAACGAGTGGGGATTCCCCACCTGTTCCTAAACATTGCAAAAAAGATAACAGTATGAACGGGGGATTCCCCGCACAAATTTGTTTCAACTCTAAGTTTCAACTCCAACCTATTGCATTGGGCAATAGGTTGCATCAAAAAAAAATTTAGCCGGGGTTACGAGCGCGCACGTAACCCCGGTTAAATTTTTTTTTTTCATAATTTCCTGAATTAAATTTCTTGGTACTTTGAAATTATTTTTCTAAAATAGCTTAACTATAATGTGACTTGGAATTTTGAAATTATTTTATACAATAGCGTAACTATCATGTGACTTGGCAATTTGATATTATTTTTTATAATAGCGTAACTATCATTTGACATGGTACTTTGAAATTATTTTATACAATAGTGCAGCTATCATGTGACTTGGTAATTTGAAATTATTTTCTACAATAGCGTAACTATAATGTGACTTGGTACATTGAAATTACTTTCTACAATAGCGTAACTATCCTGTGACTTGGTACTTTGAAATTATTTTCTACAAAAGTGTAACTATCATGTGACTTGGTACTTTGAAATTATTTTCTACAATAGCGTAACTATAATGTGACTTGGTACTTTGAAATTATTTTCTACAATAGCGTAACTATCATGTGACTTGGTACTTTGAAATTATTTTCTACAAAAGCGTAACTATCATGTGACATGGTACTTTGAAATTATTGTCTACAACAGCGTAACTATCATGTGACTTGGTACTTTGAAATTATTTTCTACAATAGCGTAACTATAATGTGACTTGGTACTTTGATATTATTTTCTACAATAGCGTAACTATCATGTGACTTGGTACTTTGAAATTATTTTCTATAATATAGTAGCTATCTTTTTAAATTGAACTTTGATATTTTTTTATTCAATAAAGGAAAACTACTTTGTATGTTTACTTTGAAATTATTTTCTATAATAAAGTAAATATAATGTTACTTTGTAGTATGATATTATTTTCTATGATATCGTAAATATCATTTGACTTGGTACTTTGAAATTATTTTCTACAATAGCGTAACTATAATGTGACTTGGTACTTTGAAATTATTTTCTATAATAACGTAACCATCACGTGACTTGGTATTTTGAAATTATTTTCTATAATAGCGCAACTATCATGTGACTCGGTACTTTGAAATTATTTTCTACAATAGCGTAACTATCATGTGACATGGTACTTTGAAATTTTTTTCTACAATAGCGTAACTAACATTTGACTTGGTACTTTTATATTATTTTCTATAATAGCGTAAGTATCATTTGATTTGGTAATTTGAAATTATTTTCTACAAAAGCATAACTATCATATGACTTGGTGCTTTGAAATTATTTTCTATAATAGCGTAACTATCATGTGACTTGGTACTTTGAAATTGTTTTCTACAATAGCGTAACTATCATGTGACTTGGTACTTTGAAATTATTTTCTACAATATCCTAACTATCATGTGACTTGGTACTTTGAAATTATTTTCTATAATAACGTAACTATTATGTGAATTGGTACTTTGAAATTATTTTCTATAAAAGCGTAACTATCATGTGACTTAGCACTTTGAAATTATTTTCTATAATAGCATAACTATCATGTAACTTGGCATTTTAAAATTATTTTTAACAATAGCGTAACTATCAAGTGACTTGGTGCTTTGAATTTATTTTATACAATAGCGTAACTATCCTATGACTTGGTACTTTTAAATTATTTTATAAAATAGCGTTACTCTCATGTGACTCGGTACTTTGAAATGAGTTTCTACAAAAGCTTAACTATCTTTTAAATTTGTACTTTGAAATTATTTTCTACAATAGAAAAACTATCATGTGACTTGGTACTTTAAAATTCTTTTATACAATATAGTAACTATAATTAGACTTGTTACTTTTAAATTATTTTCTATAAAAGCGTAACTATCATGTGAATTGGTACTTTGGAATTATTTTCTACAATAGCGTAACTATCATGTGACATGGTACTTTGAAATTATTTTCTATAATAACGTAACTATAATGTGACTTGGTACTTTGAAATTATTTTCTACAAAAGCGTAACTATCATGTGACATGGTACTTTGAAAATATTTTCTACAATAACGTAACTATAATGTGACTTGGTACTTTGAAATTATTTTCTACAATAGCGTAACTATCATGAGACTTGGTACTTTGAAATTATTTTCTACAATAGCGTAACTATCATGTGACTTGGTACTTTGAAATTATTTTCTAGAAAAGCGTAACTATCATGTGCCATGGTACTTTGAAATTATTTTCTACAAAAGCGTAACTATCATGTGACTTGGTACTTTGAAATTATTTTCTACAATAGCGTAACTATCATGTGAGTTGGTACTTTGAAATTATATTCTAAAATAGCGTAACTATCATGTGACTTGGTACTTTGAAATTATTTTGTACAATAGTGTAAATATAATGTTACTTGGTACTTTGAAATTATTTTTTACAATAGCGTAACGATAATGTGACTTGGTTACTTTGAAAGTTATTTTCTACAAAAGCCTAACTATCATGTGACTTGGTACTTTGAAATTATTTTCTACGATAGCGTAACTATCATGTGACTTGGTACTTTGAAATTATTTTCTACAATAGCGTAACTGTCATGTGACTTGGTATTTTGAAATTATTTTCTACAAAAGCGTAACTATAATGTGAGTTGGTACTTTAAAATTATTTTCTACAATAGCGTAACTATCATGTGAGTTGGTACTTTGAAATTATTTTATACAATAGCGTAACTATCATGTGACTTGGTACTTTGAAATTATTTTGTATAATAGCGTAACTATCATGTGACTTGGTACTTTGAAATTATTTTCTACAATAGCGTAACTATCATGTGACTTGGTACTTTGAAATTATTTTTTACAAAAGCGTAACTATCATGTGACTTGGTACTTTGAAATTATTTTTTTACAATAGCGTAACTATAATGTGACTTGGTACTTTGAAATTATTTTCTACAATAGCGTAACTATAATGTGACATGGTACTTTGAAATTATTTTCTACAATACCGTGACTATCATGTGACTTGGTACTTTGAAATTATTTTCTACAATAGCGTAACTATCATGTGACTTGGTACTTTGAAATTATTTTTTACAAAAGCGTAACTATCATGTGACTTGGTACTTTGAAATTATTTTTTTTACAATAGCGTAACTATAATGTGACTTGGTACTTTGAAATTATTTTCTACAATAGCGTAACTATAATGTGACTTGGTACTTTGAAATTATTTTGTACAAAAGCGTAACTATCATGTGACTTGGTAGTTTGAATTTATTTTCTACAATAGCGGCAATATAATGTGACTTGGTACTTTGAAATTATTTTCTAAAATAGCGTAACTATCATGTGACTTGTCACTTTGATATTATCTTCTACAATAGCTTAACTATAATGTGACTTGGTATTTTGAAATTACTTTCTACAATAGCTTAACTATAATTTGACTTGGTACTTTTGAAATAATTTTCTACAAAAGCATAACTATCATGTGACTTGGTAGTTTGAAATTATTTTCTACAATAGAGTAACTATAATGTGACTTGGTACTTTGAAATTATTTTCTACAATAGCGTAACTATCATGTGACTTGGTACTTTGAAATAATTTTCTACAATATCGTAACTATCATTTGAATTGGTACTTTGAAATAATTTTCTACAAAAGCGTAACTATCATGTGACTTGGTACTTTGAAATTGTTTGCTACAATAGTGTAACTATCATGTGACTTGGTAGTCTGAAATTATTTTCTACAATAGCTTAACTATAATGTGACTTGGTACTTTGAAATTATTTTCTAAAATAGATAGACTATCATGTGACTTGGTACTTTGAAATTATTTTCTACAATATCGTAACTATAATGTGACTTGGTAGTTTTAAATTATTTTCTAAAATAGCGTAACTATAATGTGACTTGGTACTTTGAAATTATTTTATACAATAGCGTAACTATCATGTGACTTGGTACTTTGAAATTATTTTCTAGAATAGCGTAACTATCATGTGACTTGGTACTTTGAAATTATTTTCTACAAAAGCGTAACTATCATTTGACTTGGTACTTTGAAATAATTTTCTACAAAAGTGTAACTATCATGTGACTTGGTAGTTTGAAATTATTTTATACTAGATCTTTTCTAACATGTTACTTTTTACATTTAAAGTATTTTCTATAGTAGCGTAAAAATCATGTGATATGGTACTTTGAAATTATTTTCTACATTATAGTAATTTTAATTTGAATTGGTACTTTGAAATAATTTTATATAATAGAGAAACTATCATGTGACTTGGTAATTTGAAAATATTTTCTACAATACCGCAACTATCATTTGACTTGGTACTTTGAAATTATTTTCTACAATAGCGTAACTATAATGTGACTTGGTACTTTGAAATTATTTTCTACAATAGCGTAACTATAATGTGACTTGGTACTTTGAAACTATTTTCTACAAAAGCGTAACTATCACGTGACTTGGTACTTTGAAATTATTTTCTACAATAGCTCGTGTTTAACAAAAAAAAACAACAAAGGAATTATTTACTGACCTTTAGTTGTTGTGATTTTAAAAGTTCCGCTTTTATTTAAAAAAAAAAAAAAAAAAAAAAAGAATTATTTACTGACCTTGTGTTGTGATTTTAAGAGTTCCGCTTTTATTTCAGCCAATTGTGTTTAACAAAAAAAAAAAAAACATTTAAGACAATTCTTTTTAAAACTTTATTTTAAACAAATTAATCCGGGTTTTCGAAAGCAATTCGTACCACAGTACAGCACTATCACTAGTCTAAGACATCTACTCTGTCATCGTCCCATCCCCCAAAAAAATAATTTTCATAAATTTATTGTTAAAACTTTATTTTAAAATAGTTCATACGGGTTTTTCACAAGCAATTCGTACCACAGTACAGCACTATAACTAGTCTAAGACATCCACTCTGTCATCGCCCCCACCCCCCCAAAAAATACTTTTCAGACATTTCTTGTTAAAACTTTATTTCAACTAATTCATCCGGGTTTTCGAAAGCAATTCATGCCAGAGTACAGCACTATAACTAGTCTAAGACATCCCCTCTGTCATCGCCCCCAAAAAAAGATACTTTTCAGACATTTCTTGTTAAAACTTTATTTCAAATAATTCATCCGACTTTTCGAAAGCAATTCATGCCAGAGTACAGCACTATAACTAGTGTAAGACATCCACAGTGCCAGTGCCCTCACCCCCCAAAAAAAATACTTTTCAGACATTTCTTGTTAAAACTTTATTTCAAATAATTAATTCGGGTTTTCGAAAGAAATTCATGACAGAGTACAGCACTCCCACTGTCATCGCCCCCACCCCCCAAAAAAATTACTTTTAAGACCTTTATTGTTAAAATTTTATTTCAACTAATTAATACGGGTTTTCGAAATCATTTATTGTTAAAACTTTATTTCAACTAATTAATCCGGGTTTTCGAAAGCAATTCATGCCAGAGTACAGCACTATAACTAGTCTAAGACATCCACTCTGTCATCGCCCCCCCCCCCCACAAAAATACTTTACAGACATTTCTTGTAAAAAATTTATTTAAACTAATTCATCCGGGTTTTCGAAAGCAATTCGTACCACAGTAGAGCACTATCACTAGTCTAAGACATCCACTCTGTCATCGTCCCATCTCCCAAAAAAATACTTTTCAGACATTTCTTGTTAAAAATTTATTTTTAACTAATTCATCCGGGTTTTTCAAAAGCAATTCGTACCACAGTACAGCACTATAACTAGTCTAAGACATCCACTCTGTCATCGCCCTCACCGCCCCCAAAAAATACTTTTTAGACATTTCTTGTTAAAAGTTTATTTTCAACTAATTCATCCGGGTTTTCGAAAGCAATTCATGCCAGAGTACAGCACTATAACTAGTCTAAGACATCCACTCTGTCATCGCCCACACCCCCCAAAAAAAAAACTTTTAGGGTATTTCTTGTCAAAAATTTATTTTCAACTACTTCATTTGGGTTTTATCACAAGCAATTCGTACCGCGGTACAGCACTATCACTATTCTGAGAAATTCAATCTGTCATCGCCCCATTCCCCCAAAAAAATAATTTTCAGATATTTCTTGTTAACTTTTTCTGAGGGGGAAGGAGGGGCCTCTGAGCCTTGCTCTTGAGGCAGATCTCGTTTATTTTTGATTCTGAGTATTTTTGGTTTTCCTTCCAAAATTGCCCCCCCCCCCCCCCCCCCCTCACAAATGGGGGAACGAAGGGCCTCTGAGCCTTGCCCCTTGAGGCAGATCCCATTTATTTTCGATTCTGAGCATTTTTGATTTTCCCTCCAAAATTGAATCCCCCTCCCCTGCCCTCAGAAATTGGGGAACGAACCCTCAGAAATGGAGGCAGGAGGGGCCTCTGAGCCTTGCCCTTGAGGCAGATCCCATTTATTTTCGATTCTGAGTATTTTTTGTTTTTCCCTCCAAAATTGACCCCTCTCCCTTCCCTGCCCTCAGAAAGGGGGGCACGAATGGCCTCTGAGCCTTCCCCTTGAGGCAGATCCCATTTATTTTCGATTCTGAGTATTTTTGGTTTTCCCTTCAAAATTGACCCTCCCCCCCTGCCCTCAGAAATGGGGGAACGAAGGGCCTCTGAGCCTTGCCCTTGAGGCAGATCCCATTTATTTTCTTTTCTCTTAATATTTTGTTTTGCCTCCACAATTGACCCCCCCCCCTTCCCCTGCCCTCAGAAATGGGGGTACGAAGGGCCTCTGAGCCTTCCCATTGAGGCAGATCCCATTTATTTTTGAATATGAGTTTTTTTGTTTTACCTCCAAAATTGACCCCCTCCCCCTCCCCCCTCTCCTGCCCTCAAAAATGGGAGAACGAAGGGTCTCTGAGCCTTCCCCTTGAGGCAGATCACGCTTTATTTTCGATTCTGAGTATTTTTTATTTTCCCTCCGAAATTGACCCCCCCCATCCCCCGCCCACAGAAATGGGGGAACGAAGGGAACGTTAAACTATTTTAAACTGACAACACTGTCCAAACATCACATGTGTATTATGCAGTACACAATCACCCCATTTCCCCCAAAACAGTTTTCAGCCATTTCTAGTTAAAATTTTTTATTCCAATTCGCAAATCTCATTACCCCTTTTTAAATGTCGATCAAACAATTCTGATTGTAATGTCCAAGTTTTTAATAACAAAGCCTACACACATGTACACACTATGCTTTCAAAAAACCACTCTGGTTGAAAAAAAAACTTGGAGTTGAAACAAATTTGCGCGGGGAATCCCCCGTTCATACTGTTATCTTTTTTGCAATGTTTAGGAACAGGCGGAGAATCCCCACTCGTTTGGAATGGTACCAACCGGACATAAGCAAATAGCACGCAGTTTTATAACGTGTTTAATCATGTGTAGTTTTAAGAATGTGTATGTGAACTCTAGACCTACATTCATTGTGTAATTGACAACAAAAACAGAAAAAAAACCTGTTTGACCACATTATATTATTATGACCAAATAACTAGTCTGGTAATCTGCCATGGAAAGGTGCCATGGAACGTAAAGGCCCCGAAACCTATAGTTGACCCAGAAACTTGTCTGCTTGACCCAGAAACATATCTGGTTTGCCAGGAAACTTGTCTGGTAGGTATTGTATAATTCCATATTCAATTGACAACAGTAGCAATATTCAGCCTGGTAATCTGCCATGGAAAGGTGCCAGGGAATGTAAAGGCCGCAAATAACACAGGATGGAACATAAAGCAAGCAAAATGGAACCTCTCACTCTACTAGTATTTGTATCTGCTGAGCTTAAGTTTAAAATGGCTTTTACTTTTCTTTGAAAAATTTATTTTTGGAATTTTTTTTTAAATCAAATTTGGTTCATTTTTGATTGCAAAAAGTTTCAAGTTTATAAAAATTCCTTATCTCAAAATAAAACTTTAAAAAAAAAATGAAATGTTCATCGAAGCATTGAAACTGGTATCAAAGTAACTATATCAAAGTGAAAAAATGGGTTTGTGTCAATTTCGGAGTTTTTATTATCTAATGTTTGAACTATTTTTAACAAAATGATTATCTAACATTTTTTATCGGATGGGTTTGGGGAAAAAGGGTGGGGGAGGGGGGGGGCTAATTGCCCTTTGGTCTCTCTTGACTCTTTAAAAGTGAACTAGAGCTTTCTATTTTCATTCAAATGAGCCCTCTCTGAAGGTTATACGAGCATCCCTTTTATAAGAACCATATATACCCCCAGAGTATAGCTTACAACGCCCGTCCCTGGGGGGTTTTGTCAACCCCGGAGTTTTAATATCTGATGTTCGAACTATTTTTAACAAAACGGTCCCTCAAATTTTTATCAGATGGGTTTATCCATCCGATGAACCCAAAGACTTGGAGGGCGGAAGGGGCTAGTTCCCCTTTGATCTTTTTTTACTCTGAAAAAATGAGCTAAAACTTTTAAATTCCATTCAAATGAGCCCTCTCTGAAGTTTATACGAGCATTCCTTTCATAAGAATCATATACGGCCCCAGGACGTAGCTTATAATGTCTGCCCTCCAGGCCCTGGGGGGTTTTGTTGACACCGGAGTTTTGTTATCTGACCTTTGAACTATTTAAAAAAAAATGGGTATATAAAATTTGTATTGGATGGGTTTGGGGAAAAAAGGGCGTAGGGGTGGGGGTGCTAGGGGCCCTCGGATCTCTTTTGACTCTTAAAAATTGAACTAGAACTTTCAATTTTTATTCAAATCAGCCCTCTCGGAAGTTTATACGAACGTCCCTTCCATTAGAACCATATATGCCGCCAGGCCATAACTTGCAATGCCTGCCCCAGGGCCCTGGGTGGTTGTGTTGACACTGGAGTTTTTTTTATCTGATCTTTGAACTATTTTTAACAAAAATCTCAAAATTTTTATCAGATACATTTGGGGGAAAAGCGGCGTGGGGGGATAGTTGCCCTCCAATCTCTTTTGACTTAAAAACTGAACTAGAACTTTCAATTTCCAATCAAATGAGCCCTCCTTGAAGTTTATTCGAGCATCCCTTCCTCAACAGCTGCATATGCTCTCTAGGCATAACTTACAACGCTTACCCCAGGCCCTGAAGGATTGTGTCGACCCTGGAGTTTTCGTTATATGATCTTTGAACCATTAAAAAAACAAGGCTCTTTCAAAGTTCTTATCGGATGGATTTGAGGAAAAAAATACGTGGAGAGGGGGGGGGTCTGGTTGCCTTCCGATCTGTTTTGAATCTTAAAAAGTGATCGAGAACTTTCTATTTCCAATCAAATGACTCCTCTGCAAAATTGATGCGAGCATCCCCTCCATAAAAAGTATGTATACCCCAAGTGTAATGTTTACAACGTCTACTTCTGGGACCTGGGGGTTGTGTCAACCCCGGAGTTTTATTATATGATCTTTGAACTATTTAAAAAATGGGTATCTCAAAGTTCTTATCGAATTGGTTTGAGGAAAAAAAGGAATAGAGGGGGGGATAGTTGCCTTCCGATATCTTTTGACTCTTTAAAAATGAACTAGAACTTTCAATTTCCAATAAAATTAGCCCTCTCCAAAGTTTATACGAGCATACCTTCCATATGAACCATATAAGCCCCCAGAGCAATACTTACAATGCCTGCCCCACGCCCTGGGGGTTTGCGTCAACACAGGAGTTTTTCTTATCTGACCTTCAAGACTATTTTTAACGAAATGGCCATACGTAAAGGAGTTTTCGTTATATGATCTTTGAACTATTTTTAACAAAGTGGCTACCTAAAATTTTTATCAGATGTATTTGGGGAAAAAGAGCTTGAGGGGGGGGGGGCTAGTTTAAACCTCAGATCACTTTTGACTCTTAAAATGGGCACTAGAACTCTCGATTTCCAATCGAATGAGCCCCTTCTGAAGTTTATACAACGACCCGTTCTGTATGATGTGCCTCTAGGAAATAAATAAATGGATTGTGGGGTGAGGCTAGCTGCCTTCCGATCCCTTTTGACTCTTAATAAGTGAATTACAACTTTCAATTTCTAATCAAATGAGCCCTCTATGAAGTTTACATGAACATCCCTTCCATAAGAACCACATATGCCCCCAGGGCATAACCTACAACGCCTTCCCCGGGCCCTGGAGGGCTGTGTCGACACCGTATTTTTGTTATCTGAACTTTGAACTATTTTTAACAAAATGTATATCTAAAAATTTTTATCTGATGAATTTAGGGCATGGAAGGGAGGGGGGGCAAGCTGCCCTCTGATTTCTTTTGAATCTTAAAAAATGAACGAGAACCTTCAATTTCCAGTCAAATGAACCCTCTTCGAAGTTTATGCGAGCATCCCTTCCATAAGAACTAAATATGCCCCCAGAGCGTCACTTACAATGCCTGCCTCTGGGCCCTGGGGGGTTGCGTCAACACAGAAGTTTTTCTTGTCTGACCTTTGAACTGTTTATGACGAAATGGCTATTTTAAAAATTCAACCGAATGGGCTTGGGGAAAAAGGTTGGTTGCCCTCGGATATCTTTTGACTCTTGAAAAGTGAGCTTGAACTCTCAATTTCCAATCAAGTGAGCCCTCTCTGAAGTTTTTATGAGAATCCCTTTCATAAGAACCATATACGCCCCCAGGACAACACTCACAACGCCTACTCCCTGGCCTTGGGGGGTTGTGTTGACACCAGAGTTTTGTTATCGAATTTTTGAACAATTTTCAAAATACTGGCTATCTCAAAATTTGTAGCGGATGGGTTTGGGGAAAAAGGGCGTGGGGGGAGGGGGGCTAGTTGCCCTTAAATTTCTTTACTCTTAAAAAGTGAACTAGGACTTTCAATTTCCAATCAAATGAGCACTCTATGAAGCTTATACGAGCATCCCTTTCGTATGAACCATACTTGCATTTAGGACATAACTTAGAACGCCTTCCCCCGGGCCCTAGGGGGTTGTATTGACACCGGAGTTTTTCCTTATCCGACCTTTGAACTATTTTTAACAAAATGTCTATCTCAAAATATTCATCAGAAGGGTTTGGAAAAACAAGGTGTGTGTGTAGGTGGAGGGGGGGGGGGTCTAGTTGCCCTATTATCTCTTTTGACTATTAAAAAGGGAGCTCGCACTTTCAATTTCCAATCCAATGAGCCCTCTCAGAAGTTTATACGAGCATCCCTTTCATAAGAACCATATATGTCCCCAGGGCGTAACTTACAACGCCTGCCCCCAGGCCCTGGGGGGTTGTGTTGACACCTGAGTTTTTGTTATTAGACTTTTGAACAATTTTTAACTTAACGGCTATCTCAAAGTTTTTATCGGATGCATTTGGGGAAAAAGGGGTGTGGGGGGGGTAGTTGCCCTCCAATCTCTTTTGACTCTAAAAAACTGAACTAGAAATTTCAATTTCCAGCCAAATGAGCCATCTCTGAAGTTTCTACGAGCACCCCTTGCATATTAAATCATATATTCCCCCAGGGCATAACTTACAACGCCTTCCCTCGGGCCCTGGGGGGCTGTGTGGACCCTGGAGTTTTCGGTATATAGTCTTTGAACTATTTTTCAAAAAATGGCTATCTCAAAGTTCTAATCAATCAATCAATCAATAAATTTATTTCCCGAAATACACACATGATGTAAACTCGGAGTAAAACTTTAGACGGTAACAAATTACATAAAGGCACTAAACAAGGTATTCGTCGGATCCAGCGACTTCTCAAATCGCAGTCTCCGTTCCGCGATTGCTTTAAAAGGATCTGTGACCACATATACAGAAACCAGGCACCGGTTTCTGGCTCAAAGAGGTATGCCAAGGAGGAACTTGGCATACCGAAAAAACAACGTTCGTAGCGTCTTCTTATCCGAGATAGTTAATATACTCCAAAAGGGTGATAAAGCAAGCAAAAGGGGCATAGCAAATGCATTGTAAATTTTTGATAATATACTTCTTTTGTATCGAGCTTTACAGGGAACAAGCATACCATATGTCTTACGAAGCTTCGAACCAACAAATTCTAGCAAAAGCGATCGGGTATGCCTCAGATCACTCCCAATCGGAAGTCCAAGGTAACTGATACTTGGCGATAGAGGTATCGGATGACCATCTAGACAAACATTATTCGGGGAGGGCCGGTTACGCGATTTACCAAATGCGACAACCTCACTCTTCTCAGCATTAAACTTCAATCCGATTTTCCTATACTCAATACATAAAATATCAAAATTTTCCTCTATACCCGAGACAGTCCTGCTGAGATTCAATATATCGTCAGCGTAGTTCAGAAGCGACATATCAAGGCCTCGGTAGATAAATGTCGTGCGAACTTTCTTCTGGGCCTCCAGGACACTGTTATTATATAGTGGGGGTGAAGATACACCCCCCTGCCTAATACCTTTCCATACACGTATTACACACTTCGAAATTGCAAAACCATCTCGTGTCGGCATTTTAATAACAACATACAGTTTGCTGTACATATTCCTGTAAACACGTAAAATTGAGCGATCAAGACCACGATCCTTAGCGCTGATTAAAAGCTGAGGATGAATTCCCGAGTCAAACGCACGCGAAACGTCGTGACCGGCCATAAGAAGAATATCGTCTTTCTCTTCAACATCAACTAAAACATTAGCAATAACTCTATGTACATGTTCACGACTGTAACCATTTTTAAAACCGAACTGATTTTCTGGTGTCGAACAGACTTCAGTTATCTCATCAATAACTATCAGCTCTAGCAATTTACACATTACCGAGGAAACCGTGATTGGCCGATATGAACTGCATTTACTTTTATCCTTTCCTTTCTTAACCACCGGGGTTACAACACCAGCACAGAACACATCGGGGACTAACCCACAGTTGAATATAGTTTGGAATAGTAGACCCAAGTGGTGCAACAGATTTATACTTCCGTGCACGAGGTGCATACCGCATAACTGATCGATTCCACATGACAATTTCTTTTTCAGTTTTAGAATGCACTGTTTAATTTTGTCCAGACTAACCGTGAAACTGGGACCCGAATCACAATCACCCAGAGTCGCAACAAGCTGCGTAGAAAAATCTTCTTCCAAAACGGTATCTGGGGGTGAAAATTCACTAGTATAATATTTAACCCATTCTTGCTCTGATGGTATCTTTTGATCACTTGACTCGCAATCACCTTTCTTCTTTGAAATGAACTTCCATATTTCATTGGGATTTCCTGACAATCTTTCACTATATCCATCAATCACAGCTCTTTTGTGTTTAGTAAGAATTTTAGAAAACTGACGCTTGGTGTAGAGTCTTACATCATTCACAGCGCCAGAACGGGGTCTACCACAGCTATTCCACAATCGGTACCAAAATTTGGAAGACTCGCACGCGTGAGCCAGCTCTGGATTAAGAGACCACTTAGGAACTTCAGACCCCACGCGCACTTTGCGTTTGGGTACAGCAGCTGTTTCGGCACACCGCATCGCATGGGTAAGCTCAGAGCAGTATATGTTTAGAAGAATCTGCTTTTCACTGACTGATATGTTAGCGTTCTGCTGTAGTAACTGGACCGGTATCTTGATTTTCGCCAACACGCTATCAAGAACACTAGAATATGCACTAGGGTTGACTTTATTCCATTCGGATTTAAAATACCACTTCCTTTTCCTTGGGTAGCTGATTTCAGGCATAGCAATTTCAAATGAGCAGGTTATAGGGAAATGATCGGATACCGATAAGCCAGTATCGACACGGCTAACACTAAGTGATTTCACACTGTTCGAGCAGACGAAGAAATCCAAAGAGCTTGTTGAGCCTGAATTGTGCACATATGTGAAACAGCAGTCATTTGGTACGGGGTGCATGTCGGCAAGAGCGGGCAACAGGATTTGAGACCTTGCGCTATTACTATCGTTTAAGTCACAGTTGAAATCTCCCACAACAATCACCTGCCCATGCTTATCATGACAGTCCTGAACGGAACGCACCAGTTGGGAGCATGCAACACTGAATCTCTCCTCTGAAGCAATGTCGCGGTAATCGGTTGGGAGATAAACAGAGAATACGTAGGCTTCACCGATTTTTACAGCCACAAAACATTCATTTTGACTAAACAGCTGGACAGCCAGGTGAGAATTAACGAGTATGGCAACGCCACCTGATGGCCTTCCTCGACCCGAAGCCACAGCAGGCACCGAAAATACTTGAATATTGTCACTGAACTTCAGAAGAGAAACCGAGGATGTCGACAGGAAGTGCTCCTGCAAACAGAGCACATCGTTGCAACATAGCGCACTTTCGAGAAACGGTAGCTTTTCAATAACATTTCCGTTAATGTTCCACGAGCAAACCTTTAGTTGGGGAGCAATCATTTACTAGCCATGATTTTCATTGCTACTGGGCATTTGATACTAAAGCAAGGATGGTCCGCAGAACTGCATAGTGCGCATTTCACATCATTATTGCAAGGGTCCTCTTTCGAATTTTTATGACAAGCGGCACAGCGAGAGCACTTGGTATCATTTTTGCACGTTTGAGCTGCATGTCCAAACTGTTGACAGTTATAGCAACGCATGGGCAGGAATTTATACTCCTGAATTCGGTGTTTCTCATAGCCAAAGGTCACAGGGTTTTCCATTGCTTTGAGTAGGTGCATCTTACTGTCGAAAAGCAGCTTGAACGATCGAGTTTTTCGTATCCTTTCTGCTTTAACACAGTTCTGAATCAAACCACATAGATCAATGTCCTCGATATCATCTGGGATATGACGTATAATACCAAAGCATGAAGGCGACTTCAATTTAGCATCCTTAACTGCATTAGCAAGTGTAGTCGCGGCGTCCTTATCGTCAAGGACAATCCGCCACTCTTTCTGAAGAGGTTTCAGGTCCATAATATGAGAACAACAAGCGGCATCCGCGAGGCTCTCAATATAGACTTTGCGGTCATCCGGCTTTACAAGACCTTTCGCTGGTTGTTTCAAGATAACCGAGTACATAGGTTTCGGCTGAGAAGTGACACTGGGGACCTGAGGCACAAAGCTAGGCTGAGACTTTAGAGTGGTTATATGTTGTTTAAGGTCTTCAACACTGCTGCAGACTTCGTTCAGTTTCCTGGTGAGAGTAGCAGTAACCTCACCAGGAATTATCGGCACTTCATCCGGTTCATATATGACAAACTTAGGAAGAGCTATTTTCTTTTCGTCACACTGCCGAACAGCTCCGATCAGATCAGTCACAATATCAAGCGCCTTGACACGCTCTGACACACGAGTAGTCCTTCCAGCCAACGGCCAGATAATTTCCTTGGCTTTCAACAGTATATCAGGCTTATAATATTGTGTCGCTTTCGAGATAATATCTACACTTGCGTTTCCCGCCTTATTCGCACGATAAACAAAGTTCAGGACAGGATTATAGATCATTTTTATCTCTCTCGAATCAGTCCCCATTTCACCCGCGGAATGAAACAGCAGAGCGTCCAAAAAACACAGTCGGTGGGCAGGAATGAATGCTCGGAGCGTACGTCGATCACCGGGAGCAAGGGAAGCGTCGAGACCTGCTCACCTGTTCCCTGCAATTTAAGGCTAATTAACCGGCAGGTACCAATACGGCGCTTCCGGCAGGTTCTCCCCCTCTTCTGCTTGGTCCCAAGCGATCCAACCAGTCCACAGGACTTCACTTATTAAGAAGAAACATACACATATACACACGCCGATTTTGACCTTTTTTTCGCGCCCGAAAACCAAACTCACAAACACGAGTGGCAACGCTGCGCGGCCAAAAATCACGCAATCAGCGCGTGCGCATCCAATAAACACACCGGATTCCTAAAATATGGCTCTTCTTAACTGAAAAAAAAAGTATGCACTTACTTGGAAAATCACAATTATAAAACTGGTTTCAAAATTATCCCAAAAAAATACCAAAATCCTATTAAAAACTAGTGAAATGACAAAATATATTTTCCTTATTTGTTTCACCAGGGTTGCCACTATATACTGATATGATGGGTTTGAGGAAAAAAGGGCCTTGAGGGGGGGGGGGCTAGGTGCCCTCCAATCTCTTTTGACTCTTAAGAAGTGAACTAGAAATTCCAATTTTCAGTCAAATGAGCCCTCTTTTAAGTTTATACGAGCATTCCTTCCATAAGAACCATATACGCCCCCTGGATATAACTTATTGCCTTTGCCCTGAAGACTGTGGGGGGATTGTCCTGCTCAAAGATATAATTTCCAGATCAAATGAGCCCTTTTTGAAGTTTCTACAACAACGCTTTCTATAAAATCTTATATGCCCCCAGGGCATAACTTACGAC
>NC_142803.1:6203418-6234418 GCF_049724085.1 Artemia sp. Qi Xiang Cuo
TATATATATATATATATATATATATATATATATATATATATATATATATATATATATATATATATAATATATATATATATATATATATATATATATATATATATATATATATATATATATATATATATATATATATATTTATATATATATAATCATTAAATCTTGAAAATTCTCATATTGTGTTATTTTTCGTATACTCAATCATTTTTCTTATGATTACTGAGCTTGTCTAATAGTAATTTAGTGTTGCTGCAATATGCCTGTAAAAGCATGAGAATTGCTTTTATTCGTTTTTTCTTTTAGTTTAATCTTACCCTTATTAAATTAATATTATTAGTGTGATTAATCAAGACTACTACTTCAAAAAATACTCCCTGTACAATTTGTATAAATTGTGTATTATTGACGTATGTGTTTTAACTTACGTAATTATAAAGAGAATATGATTCTGCCTAGATATTTATATTCCAGGAAGCAGAATAATCAGTGCAAATTCATTATTGGTATACCAGCACGCAACACGGATACAGCCCAGTAGCATCTGCTCTCATCATTCGTCAACCACCGATAAGTACTCACCATAGAAACCCCTGAAGACAATACTCTGATGACAATCCAAGTCACCCAAGCCTAGTACCAGGTAACACTAACTCAAACAATGTCGGCAAACCGAGAACCCCATATATATGTATATATCTGAATTAATGATTACCTAGAGAACCACCCCGACCAAGCATGTCGTAAAACTGCATAAAAATCCGTCAATGACTATCCTTAGACGGCAAGGTCCCGAACATTAAATCCTAAGGACCAAGAATAACCCTGGAGTCAACCCCTCAAAGATTATGTATCTTAAGCCCCAAATGAGAGACAGTATGATGAAGCAAGATACCAAGTTTAAGTTTTGACCCTAACCAATCATTATTAGACGTCGCAAAAACAAACCACCATCCATGAGAAGAAGAAGCAAACATTAATCAATTTTGTGGGAAATATAAACTGTACGTGCAAAATTTTCCCAAAATAAAGTGTCAAAGAAGAGACCCAAACAAGTTATTATAATCATAAACCACATAATTAAGTCCTCAATGATTGTGTATCATTTAACCAGGAATCAAAGAGAATGCATCGAGCCAAGGCCTTAAGATCAAGTTTCGATCCGGCCATAGTTAACGTTGAATGTTGTAACACAGCCCATAGTCCAAGTAAAAGAAGGAATGAAGGTGAATAATTACAGAAAAAACAGACTGTACGAGTATTAGATTTTCCCCGAGGATAAAAATGTCCAAGAAGAGATACCCAACCCAGCGATCAGGATACCCACTTTATGCAATCAATTCCACAAGATTTATGCAATTAGTCAACAATTCATCAACTTTGTGGTATTAATCCTTCGCATCTGACGTTAAGAATCACGCACGGACAATTTTTTGCAAGTAACCATGCATACGAGCATTGTAAATGCTTACCCCAAGGAAAAAGTGACAAAAGATCAAACACACCGAAGGCAATCCATAAACAATAAGTAGATACAACAGTGAGTTCAGTGAAAACCTAAAACTAAGTAACAGCGTATATCTTTATTATAGACACGTAGCGTCACGCATTAAGCTTGAAGTCGTATGTATTTAACTCGTAATCTTTTAGAATATTGAGAAAATTATAATAAAACAGATGGAAAACAGTGCAAACTACCTTATCCCAGTTTTGCAGTCAGATATTGAGTTAAAAGATATTAAGTGTCAAACTTTTTTTCTCGCAAATTATTCATGCATATCATTGTGTTAAAATTTAGATGTAAATTAGATGATCTTGAAGTCAGTTACTTACCGTACCCATATGGCGTCAGGTGGAAGTTTAAACTAGTATTAAAGGTAGCAAAAATGTTCCATGTCAAATTGTAGAATAATTGCTAAAGCAGAACTTGATTAATTAAAGCCAAGTAGAACTGTTAGCATATCAGGTGAAGGTAATTTTAGTATTAGGTGGAGGAAATAATAATTATATACGTAATCATATAACCAAATGTGTTAGTCAGTTGAAACTCTTTGGCCCTTTCGCCAAATAGAGTGAATAGGTGATGGACTTTTAAGTAATGTCTTCATATATGTAGTCACATAAAGGCAATCTGGGAATATGAAAAAATATATATATACATCTTACTAAATCTAAGTTAATTCAAATAATAAGTACCAAGTTTAAATTCTTTTAAACAATGATCAAGGAGATCAAAATTCAAAAAGTAGAAAGAGAAGTAGTAAACACAACGATGAGGACATCGTTAAGAATGGGAAGGATGATATGTAACGGGATCAAAATGCGAACCCTCAAAATTTTCCAATTAAAGTTACTCAAGTAAAATAAAATCACCCAAAATATGAACCTAAAAATTCAAGTAACATACGGATGGAGTAAGACTCAAATGTTTAATTTAAAATAGCAAAAAAAATGTATCTTATTCAAAAATACATTTTATAAATCTATCCCTCGGAAAATATAATGAATAAATCTGCCTCCGCGTCACAAAAGAGTTTAATAAATATCAGTGTGACCTAATCTTATATGACAGGTGACCAACTATGTAATTTAAATCTTAAGAGCTTGAATTTCAAAACTATCAACAGATGATAGAATTTATTATACAAAAAATAGTCCCTCGAGATACAAAATATTTTTGTGTGTAATCTAATTGCATTGTTCTAAAAACTAAGGTTAGAACGATGTATTCCAATGTAACTAAATCGTATTGTCCTTTAACAACTTTCACAGAGATAAATTATAAGTCTTCTGGAAACTAAGTGACATGTCGCTAGCAAATAATTACAATGTAAAACTTTGTTTTGTTAAGAAAAATTCCAAAGTGAAGTTTCAAAGTTATAAATCGTGTCAAGACTCAAGAAGCCAATTGGTATATCCGTATCCAATAAAAATATAGGACATACTGTCTGAACCAATAGGACCAGTGTAATATACTTTTCAGCAACGCCTGAATGTAACCTCCGGTGACATTGGAGAGAGTAGATATTTAGGGCTTAGCAATTTTCGCGCCAGTCTATTTGGAGTCTATTGAGTCTATTATCAGTTTTATGTGCAGTCTAGAGGGAGTCTAGAGTCAGTCTATCAGCAGTCTAATATGAGTTTACAGTAAACCTTTGAAAACAGTCTAATGTAAGTGACCTATCTATTGCATTGTATTTGCCCCAGTCTATAACATTATCTTAGTCTCAATTGACTGTGAAGTGATATACATGTATGATTGTTATTCCTGAAGAAACTTTGTACCGTTTATGTGAGTAAAAAATAAATACATTACTTTCTTAATTTTATCTCTTTATGTTAGTATTTCTCAAGATAATTTGTCCTTGTGGCTCCCATCACTCCCTAAGGAATCTGAATCCTCTCAAACTGAATTCAACTCAGCATGGTCACTAATACATGCTCCCCATTTGAATCACTGAATCAAGTCACCACTATGCAAAGCTCCCCCTCTACTATGGTATGATGCTCGCGAAACACCAACTTCGGAATTGATTGAACCCCCCCCCCCTTTTTTAATATATATACATAGGGAATTGATTGAAAACCCCCTATTAGAACAAACATTAGATACAAAGCCCCCCATTAGACACTCAGTACGGCCCACTAAAGTGTGGACAAGTTCCATGAGTTACAAACCTTCCTCCAGCAATAGTTTAAGTTGCTTGGTGACGCATAACACCATCGTAGGAAGATCTTCTATAGGTGGACAACTCTGGCAGGGCGTAAGATCCACGTCTAAGGACAGCAGCCTTTTCAAACGACTGCCTCAGCTCTGCCAGGGCATACAAATGACTGGGGACCTAGTTATTGACTTGAGGACCAACTTGATGACCGGCACCCTTCAAGAAAATAAGAGCCTAGTAGACTACATCGAATTTGCACGAGATTGAGAATGTAGGACAGTTATTCTGGGCTTGGTATGTTTCTTTGGGTGTTTTGGAGCTAAAAAACCTCATCCTAGCAGATTTGTTTACTATGGGCTGCAACTCCGTAGTAGCAAAATATTTGTAAGCGTTGATCATGAGCTGGTGATAATTGGCTTGTGATTATTTTTACAGGATTTCAACTGTTGCTGAAAAAAAAGCATATCCAATAGCTGAAAACTATGTTTTGACCAAGATGGGCGTAGGATTGCCTACATTCAGTTAGAAGTGTCAGGGACAGCTTCCTGTCAGGTTCTGACCTAGCTCAAGCACTTGTGTTTAGACCGGAGAAGATATTTTGGTTCCTATCCTAAACTGGTTCTGGGACCATTGATTTTCCTGATACTAAAATAATTTTTTTTTAAATGAAAAAATAAATGGCCTTAAGAATTAATGATCTAAAAAATATTAAAATTGTAACTTGGAATGTTAAAAAGTAACTATCGTATCAAAATTTGACTGACGAGTTCAAACAATTCAAACTGGACTTGTTAGGAGTTTCAGAAATTCATATCCCTCGGTTTGGAAACATGAAAATTGGTGATGTAAAATTTTTTTAGTCGGGCAGGATGGATAGAGTCCATAGACAAGAAAGAGGGCTCATGATGAATAAAGATGGTTCAAGTCCTGTTCAGGTTGGGAGGGTACTGATAGTAGAATGCTAATAACTCATTTTATGACAAAAAAGTGCAGGATAAGAGTCATAGTCATATTAATTGACCGACGGAGACCAAAGTGAGTCATATTAAGAGATCTTAACGCCAGGTCGGTAGAAATGGGGATAGATGATATTCTTGCCTCGGTAAATTTGGTACAGGAAAATAAAACAGTAATGGCTACGGACCGCTGCAATTTTGTAGTTAAAACAATCTAGTTAAACCAACACATTATTTGACAATAAAATTGTCCATGAGCTGAAATGGTATTCAAATGATGGTATTACAACTGATTCTATTGAGTAAATAATCATAAACTGAGGACTAGCAGGATCAATAAAAGGTACTAGAATATATGTTGTAGTGTCTACGTTTAATTTAAAGCTAAAATTTTGGAAGGCTAACTATCTTTGGGCAGCTAAGATGTTGATAGACTCCAGGATGAAAATCCGAGAGATACTGTCCAGGAAAAGTTGAATACTTAATGGACAGAATACAATTCGACAATTTAAAATCTAAAATCTTAGGAAAATAATTTTTGAGTTTGCTGATGGTGTCTTAGGGAAGAATTATTAGGAACCCAGCTAGGAACATAAGTGTAAATGCTTTATGTTTAACAGAGAGACAGTGATTTTTTTTAGGATGGAAGGGGATAAAGATGTCCCCAAAAAATTGTCGAAAAAACTATAATTTGTTAAGTAGCTTTAAAACTGTTGCTTTATTTAAGTGTCAAACTTTGCTCTTTACTTCGAGCAGAATTTTTAAATTAACCTTGCTCGTTTTTAATATAAGGAAACCGTGAAAAACAGGGGGTTCATTACATTTCATATTATTTCCCACATTGATATTTTTCCAAATATATTGCCTTATAAACCTTATCATAAAGTAAATACGTGAACCCAGTTAATGGCAACATTTTCTAGGCTTTCTGTTTTGTCACATTTGCAGAGGTAAAATTTATTTCTCTGATACTTAAGGTGCTTTTACTTCTTAAAATCTATCAGTTCAAGATCAAATTTTCTTGTTTTAAAACTTTCAAAAGTAGAAATGTATACACCCTCTGCATCTGCAAATAATACAGAAATGGTATCATGGAAGAGTGACAAGGTAGATATGCAGTGAAAATAATTTCCTGGACGAAACAGAAGTCATTGAAAAAGAAAATAAGACTTTTTTTCTTTTATAATAATATTTGTGCTATAGCTAGATATTTCAAATTGCTGTAGTTTGTTATTGATTTTGGTATAGGGGGTTTCGCTCCGGGAATAATTTAATTTTTATTAGTTTCTATTTCCAGTGTTTAATTGAAACTCCAATATAGTTCTAAAATCTCTTAATTGTGATTGAAATGCCTGATAAGCCCTGATAACGGCCTATTTTCTACGTTTCAAATTCACATACTAACCCAAAAATGTAGAACTGCCTCTATGCATTACACCATGCTGACTTTTTGCTATTTTCGCTGTTCTAAATATTTCTTTTAACATGCTCCAAAAAAGAATCGTCTTAACATGACTGTTATTAGTCGCATTTACCGCAACGCCAGCGCTATTTGTGGGACATGTATCTCTGCATCAGCATGATGTACGATATGTCTGCTGAGAATTAAATAAGGTGAATTTAAACAAAATATGTATATTTTTCTCACAATTCAGAAGTTTTGCGTGCATGTATAAGCGGTACCAACCCATTCTCTTTTGAAATTGACATCAGTTATATCATGCAGCACTAGGAAACCAAGCCTCGATTTTGAAGAGAATTTTAGACATAAAATCGATATTCAGTGAAACCCTCCTCCGGAAATGTATACCCCCATACCCTGATTTACACAGCACAAACTTTTGTTAAATTCTTATTCATTACGTTTTTTTAACAAAGGTATGATGTCTACCTTAGTTCTGCCTTAGGAATGACGCATAGACAGATTATAAATCGACTTATCTATCACCAAATGAAGTGACATTGTTTTATACAATCCTAAAAAGGGCTTATGCCAGGTTTGCCTCTCACTCATTCGGACTATCTGTCTTGACTTTTTCTTCAATTAGCCATGGCTTGATGCCTGCAACTACTTTATTTTGATTCGACGAGGTCGAGGCCGATAGTCCGAGAGAGAGGCAAGATAGTCCGAGTTATTGAGAGTCAAATTTGATATAAGCGCTTTTTAAAATTGTATAAAAAAATTTAAATTTTTCCCTTGCAATTGGCATTCCTGGCAATATTAAATTAACTTAAGCTTTCTGCCTCTATGATGCGAAGAATTGTTGAGATTTCCTGAATATTCTTTGTCAAACAAAGCCCAAAGAGTAAAATAATGATTTAATTTTTTTTCGAATACTTTCAAATTAAGATACAGTTACAAATTAATTGTGTGGAATTTATCAGAGCATAATGTTACACAATCTATGATAATACTTCAACTTGTACCGTATTTTTACTTGGGCAGCGCTACTGCAATGCCTTCGATTTTAGTTTTGGCCTGCTGATATCAATGCTATTTGTTAATAAAAGTCGGCAAACCCACCACCAAATCATTTTAATAAAAAACTATACATAACATTTCAATAGATCATGTATATAAAAAGTTTAGCACATCAAATTAAATCCTACATAGTCAAAATCCATCGAAAATTACGCAGAACTGAATAGCGCGATACCCGGGGCTGTTAGAATAACACTTGGTTCAATTATATAATTGAACTTCCTGTACTGGGCTTGAGGGTGAGGAAACTAAGGGAGGATAGGTGCTGCAGCATTAATGGTGAATTTGACTGAAAAAAGCCGAGTGTATTCGATATTCATCTTCACCCACCCAAAAGTTTGTTTACGCTATAGTACTTTCATCTCCAGCAGCTGATTGCTGAAAATTTTAGTAAAAACCATCACCAGTACTTTATTTTATGTCTGTATAATATGTGTTTATTGTTTTTTGTGTATTCCGTAATGTTTTTAATTTAATCGACCAGCGTATTTGTAAAATATATACTTGTCTTCACTAGCACTTGGATAAAAATGTGCTATTGAAGACTTAGGGCAGGCACATGCAACCTTAAGTTTATTTTCGGGTGTTCAGTATTCATTATAAAATAATTTCCCAAAATATTTTTTCACACATCTTCAAAACACATTTAAGCTTGTTTTTCACTAATGTTCAATCGCTCCTTTCCTCTGAAGGATATTCCACTCCCCTTAACTCCTTAGTTGTAGACCCTCTCTTGCCCGCTCCCCCAACAAAAATAGTGTAGCTACGCCCCTGTAGAGAGAAAAAGGTGCTTGTACAAAAATTATTATCATATGAAAAAGGAGAAATTAAAGGAAAGTGGAGAAAGAATTAAAATATGAGCAAAAGATGTGTGATGTGGATGGTCATAGACAAAATTGCCAAGAAAATGGAAGGTCCGGCTAGACGACATAATAGCAAAATATTATACTGACACCTTAATAAATTGAGAGGGATTAGCTAATCTGGACTTGCCGTAGTTAAAGATAGGAACGGGGACACAATTAGTGATAAGGAAAGATTCAAAGAGAGAGCAGATCATTTTGAAAACATGGCAAACCCGGGTAGAGTTACAAGAAATAATGTAAAAGACAATAAAGCTCCAGGTTCTGATAGTGTCTACAAAAAGAGTATTACAAAATGAGTTTCTTAAACAGGGTGGCTATGAGGTGAAAAGAAAGGTTGAGATGGCTAAGGCACGTATTGCGGATGAAGGATGACAGATTGCAGAAGATTGTTCTTTTCGGCCAACCGTTTCGGGCTAAACGGAAAGCAGGTCGTCCTCGTTTAGGGTGGAAGGACATCATAAAGAAAGATTTAAAGGAAATGGAAGCTTCGTGGGAGGGTGTAAAAAGGGAGGCTTTGAATAGATTGGGATGGAGGAGGAGCGTGCGTAGCTGTGTTGGCCTCAGGCGGCTTGGTGCTGCGGTGAGTTGTTAGTAGTAGTAGTAGTAGAGAGGTTTGCATAACCATTAGATTCGAAGCTCCTTCACAGCCTTTTGACGTATTCTTGGACAAAGTCCATCCAAAATATCCATTTTATCAAAGATAGGACAAAACCCTGCTGAACTCCTAATTTAAAATCAAACCAGCTACTAACCTAACTTCCTATTTTATATGTAATAACAGTTTCCGCGTACACATCTTTAATCGTTTTAATTTACTTATGTAATATGTCATAATTTGATAGAGCCTTCATTAAGGTGCTTCAACAGGCTGATTCAAATGCCGTTCGTCTGAGGATTATTGATTTCACATATTTCTCAACTATGAATTTAAATTCATAGTTGAGAAATTTCACCCTCTCCTATTTAAAAAACCACACTAGTTTTGTTTCTTAAGGCCTTATCAACACCATCTCTTCGTCAAATAACTTTCATCTCGCTAAGTAATTTAGTTTTTAGAGAAACCAGGATAATGCTCTTATAATAATGACACTGACTATTACCACCTTTCTGATAAAAAGGTTCAATTAAGTTTTTTTCTAAAATCACTAGGTACTCCCCCTTTTTTTAAATATTCTTCATAATCTTGATAAATTTAAATCTAACTTTACAATCACCATATTTCAAAACTCATTTACTATTGTACCAGTACAAGGGTCTGATAATATTTAATGATTTTAATACTGCCTCTTCTAATTTATATGTCTCTCTTCTCTTCATTTAATATATTTTTTCAGATTTTAAAATCTTTTTGGATTCTGTCCTAATTCTCTCTCTTTTCTTCATTAAAATTTGTTTCAGTTATATGTTAAGTTTCCTTCTAAGCCCCTATTTGATAATAGTCCTTGTCTTGTTCCAGTGTTTTTTTTATCTTTATTATTATTATTATTTTTACTATTATTATTATTGTATGTGCTTTATTGCTTTTTTATGTGCTTTATAAAAGATGTTTTATTTTTGTTTTGTTGGCCCATTACAAGCTAAGCTTCTTGGATTTCTAATTCCTTTACGTTTTGTAATTGTTTTCTTTTAGTATTAATAAATTGATTGATTGATTGATTGAAATCTTCTTCAGAAAAAAAAAATTCTTTAACTGCCAAGTTGCGAAAAAATTTTCCAACTTTTTCTAAAATCTTATAATGATTCAACACAGTCTCAAGATACTCTCACAGTCCCTCTTAAAAGTAGTGTAGCTACAATGCTTACAACGGGGGTAGTACCCATACCATACAACGGGGGCAGTCATTAAAATGTATCATAAAAAAAATCACCACGTCTAAAAAGTCATATCTGTGGTTGGTTTTGTATGTTCTTATTAGAATCAGCCTACAATGAAAATTGGTGTTATTCACGAAATAATGCTTTTGATATTAAATTCCATGTTTTCTGTTAAAAGTCATGACTGTTTTCATGGTATGTTGATTCTTTTCCTGGTTTGAAGTTACGAAATTCTGTCTGTTAAGCAATTTGTTAGGGGTGATAGTTTTATGTTTAACCTTAAACACGGGTATAAAAAACTCTGACGATGAGTTATTTTCTCAGTTCAAAATTGGCATTTGAAACACAACCATGCATTCTAACAAAACGAATATTGATGAAAGCTACATGCAAGAAGTAAGTTATTCGTTTATATTCTTAGTGGGTAAAGAAATTAATTCTAGTATAATGTATCGGGTGGTTTATACAATCCCCTTATAGTTAACGGATTGTTAAATATTTTTGAATCTGGATCTTCAGAGGTCGGTAAAGAGCAATATCAAAACAAAAAAAGTGTGTAAACACTGTATTTAAATGGCTTGCGAGCTTAGTACATGAGGTAAATCATACCTATTTTTTATTCTGGCCCAAAGTTCCCCACCCCCCACTATGCCATAGCCCTGGATTTTGGGTACCATACAAAATGGCACTTTGTGACATCAAGTAAAATCGAATTAATTAAAAGCAAGTAGATAAGAGTGATAGTCTACTTTTAAAAAAACTTAAATAACTGCCCTGGCAAAGCAAAAAGGAAATGTTAAGGGAAGGAGTATATACCTAGCCCAGAAGGTGCTATAGGTAAATTTGTTAAGACTACTGGTTTGGTTCATTCCATATACAAAATATTTCTAATTTGTCACATATTTATTTTAGAGTTATCTTATTTGTTTATATTTTATATGTGGACCTGGGTGACCAGTTGTAAGTTAATTTTGTATTACTTATTATTGTGTTGACGTATATTATAATTGCTGTTTGACATGGCAAACAGCATTCTTTTGATTCCTGTTTTTCAAAGCAGGTAATTGCTGCAGTGAATAGCCCCCTACAAGATAAGTGATACATGATCAAGTTCAGTGAATACTGACCAATATGACATCCAAGCAAGCTAGTGATTACATAGCTTGACCTAATTCTCCTGCTGACTTGGCACCAACACTGAGAGAACAGACTCTAATGTTCTCTAGTAAACCTGGTCTTGAGCTGCTGTGGGTGCATCTTCAGGTCTTATGCTTACCATGGTTAGGAAATAATGTAGACTAGCAGACCATCTTGCACTTCAGTGACAACGTGATTGGTTCTATTGAGCAGCCACAGGGTTAAAATCATATACAATGTGACAAGGGGTTTCATCTGGCATTTGGAAGAGGTGGCTGTACCATTTCAGTGTACATTGAACAACCTGTAGGGACAAAGGAACCTGCATTGTATGGGATAGGAGGTTGGTGTTACTGAAAATTCATACCAGCAAAGTCTCTCCATCTTTCAGAGTCCTTTGCTTTGGATTATGTCTAGTATCCTGAAAGTCTTGGTGGTTGTTGGCCAAGTTTTAGTGTCATATAGTAGGAGCAAGCTGACAGATGCATTAAATATCTGCATCTTTGTAGGATGGCTGACAAGAGGGTTGCACCAAATGTTATTAAGTCTCCTTAGGAGAGAAGTTGCCTTGGCAATTCTTGTGTCAACTTTGTTCTTGACTGATGCATCACTTGAAAGAATGGAGTGAAGGTACGTGAAATCCTTCATGACTGCTACTTGATTTTGGCATACTTAAACTGTAAGAGAGGGTTGTTGAGACAATTGTGAATTGATGAACATGATTTTTGTTTTGGTCCAGTTAATAGTGAGTCCAACCTTGCTAGCTTCTTCTCTCATAACTATCAGTGCTGCTTGAAGTTTTTCAACAGTGTTTGTCATGAGTGCTAAATTGTCAGCAAAGTCAACATTGCTTAAAAGTCTATCACCAAACTTCAAGCCAAAGTTCAGTCAGGTAGTGGTCCTAGTCATCATGTAGTCAATGATGCAATTAAATAACTCAGAAGCCACAGCACATGCCTGACAAACTCCAGTGATAACATAAGGCACAGAGTAATTGAGTGGAACTAAAAAGTTTGAAATATTGGTTAAGTGCATCAAAACCCAAAAAACAACAACAACAATCCCAAAGAAAATTTCCCAAGAAAAGAACATTAGATAAATAAAATTAATTCCCTATGTGAATTCCGGTAAATTCCCTCCATGTAAGATTTTCCCTCCCAAAGGAAAATTGCCTCTTACTGAAAATCAATCCTGTAGCATTGTGTGATACCTTGCTTCATGCTTGTGGTTGTGCACCAGCTTGCTATTGCATGCTTATGCTTATTTGCCTTGATGTGTTATGCTTGCTTGCTTTGCTTATAGTGTTCTTTATTATAGGTGCCTGGGTTTCAAATAATGATTTATCTACCAAACATTACATGGTGTCAGAAGTGAGTGACCAGTAATGGATGTCAACCAGCCAAGTATCAGTTGAAACTTGCTGTGTCTTCCAGATGAGTGGAAACAATTTGAGCAGCATGCTTGTCTTATGTTTGCTGGCCTCCTATCTGTGAAAACTGAGAAGATCACGTGTGCCTACCTACTTATTTGGGTAGGAGACAAGGGAAGAGAGATATTTAATACCTTCACCTTCATTGAGGGTGAAAAGGACAAGCTTGGGCCATACCTGACAAAATTCAAAGATTATGAAACACCTATAGCAAACAGTGTGTTTGCAAGGTATGTCTTTCAGAAACGTGACCAACATGAGGGAGAAAACATAGAAAGCTACATAACAAGAGGTAAAAACCTTGGTTAAGGCCTGTAGCTACAGGGACGCAGGCAAAAGGGTAGGAGATAGAATAGTCTGCAGAATACTGAACCCATATATCAGAGAGCACTGTATAGTAGAAGGGGATGCCCTAGCCCTTGAAACAACTATAGAGAAATGTCACATGTTTGAAACAACCCAGGCACAGCTAAAAATGTTTCAAAAAAAGAAGTTGATTCCATCCACAAAATCAATTGCCGTCCAAGCAGAAGAAACAAGGAGTTCAAGACCACCAGCCCAAGATCTAGAGAATCCTACTTCTGTTGAGGCACCTACAGCCCTAATCATGCATGTCCTGCAAAAAGAAAAACATGTACAAAGTGCTGCAAGCCTAACCATTTTGCATGCGTCTGCAGAAGCAACAAGGTTATAAATGTAGTTTCAGGCACCAACACACTTGAAAACTCAGACAATGAGGACAAGATATTTCTGCATGAAGTCTCAGAAACAAATAAAAAGGAAGAAGCCATATTTTCCCTCACAATAAATGCCCAATTGCCAGTTAGCTTCAAAGTTGACACAGGAGCATAAGCAAATATCCTTCCTATCAAGTATTTCCTTGTGGCTTATGTTGATCCTGCCAGTCTTCAATTTACAATAACATAATCAATAGGGTTGGCCGTCTTACCATCATTTGAGTACCATACCAGCTTATCAGCCATTTGGTGACAAACCATATGTTATAACTAGATACGAAATTGTTATAACTACAAAATTGCAGCGCTCTACACTTATTAGTTAATTCATTTCCTATGCTCAATGTACACAGGCTAGAATACCATCTACCCCTTTACATACCACCCTGCACATTTAAATTCCTTACTAAAAATGTTGAATTAAAATTTATCCTTGCGATTCTTGTAATTTTGCAGAAAATTCATTTGGGTTGCTACTGTACTTTCTCTAGAAGCTGGTTCCACAGTGGGTATAACACTATGAATAATACTTTTACTTTTTTGATAAAATAGGTGGCTACAATTCTGTTATTAATACGTTCCAGCCTAAGCAAGACTTGGAAGCTTCATTATTCATCATAAACCTACTCATGGCCTATATAATCCAACTCCCTACGTACATGAATACATAAATTTTACATCCCCTAAATTCATAAATAGAATTTCACATAAAGTTCTTGCACTTTGTTTGCTTTTTTTGTGTGTGTGCGAATAACGTGGATTGATTATTTTTTTTAATTCCAATGTCACTTGTTAACTTTCCTTTAAAAGCTTTTTCTTATTCTGTGATTAAAGTAGAATATTTTAACAGATCCAATTAATCTGTAGAATAAAAACTAACCTCAGAAAAATGTTTTGAAGAGTGGTACCAGCGCATCTGTGCATTTTCAGAAACCCCACTTTTCGTCTTGGTTCACAGGTCTACGTTAACGATGAATAAACGTGAGTACAATTCCTAAAAGCAAAAAGAAAAAATTTGTTAAGGTAAAATTTTTAGGGGCTTTTTTGGCTTTTTTTTATACATTTATTAAAATACCGATAATTTAAATATTGACCCAGTTTAAGCTGTTATACAACATAAACTGACTTAAAGTTGAGATTTAAAAAAACTAGCATCTTCAGTTGATTTTAAGGAATAGCATAAGTAATTGACACGAACAAAATTGATTCTGTGTATAAGAAGGGCTGCCTGTTCCCTATCCCCACGCTCTTAGCGGTGAAATTTAACTTCTTTTTACATTTTAAGGGGCTGAGAAGTCGTTCTTAAGCAATTGTGACAAACAGCCAAAGATTACAAAAGCCAAAGGGTAACCACGCGGGAGTGCTTTTCATATTCGGAATAATTTATATTAATTATGGAATAGTAGTAGTAGCAGTAGTACTAATAGCAGTAAAAGTAGTATTAATAGCAGTAGTAGTAGCAGTAGCAGTAGTAGCGCGCAAATGTTGCCTTTTTGTTCAATTGGTGATTCCACTCATTATTCCCTGAAAGTTCCAACTTAATACCTAACGCCATTCATGAATAAAGCGCTTTTGATAACATGTTTGTACATAGTTTGTTTTGATTTAGTTCAGTTCTTCATTCAAGAATTCTCTGAAAGCAGATTGCCCTTGCTCTTTTTAAACAATAAAAGTCAAACAAGGCCTCTTTTCCAATAATAAAAAAAAACTGAAAGCAAGGAGCGACATTAAAACTTAAAACAAACAGAAATTATTCCGTATATATATGAAACGGGCTGTCCCCTCCTGAACTCCTCGCTCTTTACGCTAAAGTTTTCTATTGTTTTAAAAAATAGAATTTTGAGAAATAGTCAAACTTTAGCGTAAGGAGCGAGGCGTTGAGAAGGGGACAGCCCCTTTCATATACGCAATAATTTCTACTCGTTTTAAGCTTTAATGTCATTCCTTACTTTCAACTATTTTTATTACGTATATTAGGGGGTTCGCCCCATAGTCTATGCCTCTCTCTTTACCCTAAAGATCGAATTTTATTCCAATTCTTTAAGAATGACCCCTTAATCACAAAGGCCATTTAATTAGAATAAATAGCTCTTATGAAAGTACTAAGAAAACTTTAGCATAAAAAGTGAGGTATTGACTAGGGGGACAACCCTTCATATACGTAATAATTTCTGTTCTTTTTAAGTTTTGATGCTTCTCCTTACTAACAAGTTGAAAAACTTGTTTTTTTTATTTAATTTCTGATCGTTTTTCTAATAATGCTTGGAAATTCTGCTCCATCTTCATAGCAATGTCCCTTCTCCCATGGAAAATTCCTCCATTTAAAGATCCTCCAACGTAACCCCAACCTCCCTTCCTACAACCAGAGAAAAAAACTGAAAACGCCCGTACCAATAACCAATACTATATGTAAACATTGGGCGAAGTTCATAACTTGCAGCCATTTCCTCAGGGGCTGAGGGGGATTAAGACATCCTCTGAGACATAATTCTTATATTTTTTGACCACGCTAAACAAAATGGCTATCTGAAAATTTTGATCGGGTGACTTCAGGAAAAAAATCAACGTAGGAGGGGTCTAGTTGCCCTTCATTTCTTAGTCACTTAAAAAAGGCACCAGAACTTTTAATTTCCGTTCGAATGAGCCCTCCCGCTATATTTTAGGACCATTGGGTTTATACGATCACCCCTGGAGAAAAAACAATAAATAAACAAGTATCAGTGATCTTTTGGCAAAAAATGCAAAATTTCACATTTTTGCAGATAGGAGCTTGAAACCTCTACAGTAGGGTTTCCTGATACGCTGAATCTGATGGTGTGATTCAAGGTTCAATGACTTTTAGGGGGTGTTCTCCCCTTTTTTCTAAAATAAGGCATAATTTCTCAGGCTCGTAACTTTTCATGGATAAGACTAAACTTGATGAAAGTTATATATTTGAAATCAGCATAAGAATCTGATTCTTTTGATATATGTTTTGGTATCAAAATATTTTATATTTTTTTGTATCTTTTGGTATCCGTTTTTTAGAGTTTCGGTTACTATTGAGCCAGGTCACTCCTTACTTACAGTTCGTTACCACGAGCGGTTCGACAAATACTATATGTTAACAATGGAGGAACTGAGTAACTTCCAACCTATGCCTCGAGGTCTTGGGGGGTGAATCCTTCAGAGACATATTTTCTGGACCTTTCAGCTATGTTGAACAAAATGGGTATCTCAAAAATTTTGATTGTATAGTTTGAGGGGTTAATGGGCTTGGGAGGGAGAGGCCAGTTGTCCGCCAATCACTTTTGACTCTCACAAAGGGCACTAAAACTTTTAATTGTCAATTAAATCAGCTCCTGCTTAAGTTTTTACGGCAACTCCTTCTATAAAAAGTGACTTGGTGAAAAAAAATAATAATAATACATTGTACCCACATCGCTGTTTACTTAATCAATGCGATTGTGATGCCTATGACAAACCTTATATGCATCAACGGAAAACTTGCAAAACATAAAGCCTGCAAAACATAAAGCCTGCAAAACATAAAGAAGTTGCATCATCCCTGACAGCAAGTTAATTTACCTTTATACTATTTAAATAGCAAAAGCACTCTTAAAAAAGGCTCTTAAAGAAGCACTAGAAATGTTGATTTCCGATTGAATAAGTCCCTTCCAAAATCTCTACGACCTCCACTTAAAATGGCTGTAGAAAAAATTAAAACATCTAAGCCTTATGGCCCTAAACAACAGGCAATGTAAGAGTGTTGCCTTTCATATTACCACGCAGCACTCAAAATACCCATTCCAAAAATTACAACAAAGAGATATATTATTTAGGGCTACATGGCGCACCGTTATAGGTGGGGGAGTTTTGTTTGAGTAACTAGCATTAAATCATAGGCAGCGCGCTAGCGCTGCCTAAGTAAAGAACAATATCGGCACAATGTGTGTTTTTTTCTCCATACCCGGGCACTTCGTATCGAAGGAGTTGTCGTAGAAACTTCGAAAAGGGCTCATTCAATTGGAAATTTAAGGGGCTAGTGCCCATTTTAATAGTCGAAAGTGATTGGAGGGTAACTAGCCCCCCCCCCCCCGAGCCCATCATTCCCCCAAACACATCCAATCAAAATTTTGAGATAGCAATTCTGTTCAGCGTAGTTGATTTCCAGATAGAAAATATATTTTTGAGGAGGAGACTCCCCCAAAGCCCTCAGGGCAAGGGTTTCATTTATGCCCTGGGGGCATATAAGGTTTTTAAAGAAGGCGTTGTCGTAGAACTTAAAAAAAGCTCATTCGATTGGAAATTCAATGGGCTAAAACCCTTTTTAATAGTCGAAAGCGACTGGAGGGCAACAGGCCCCCCCCAAGCCAATCATTCCCCCAAACACATCCAATAAAAATTTTGAGATAGCCATTTTGTTCAGCGTAGTTGATTTCCACATAGATAATATATTTTTTAGGAGGACACTTCCCCACAACCCTGAGAGCAAGGATTATAGGTTATGCCATGTGAAAATATAAGGTTTTTATTGAAATATTTTTCGTAGAAACTTGAAAAAGGGCTCATTCGATTTGAAATTCAAAGAGCTAGCACCCTTTTTAATAGTCGAAAGTGATTTGTGGGCAACTAGCCCCCCTCTCACTTCCATCTTTTCCCCAGTCACATCCAATCAAAATTTTTAGATAGCCATTTTATTCAACGTAGTTGAAAGTTTTGGAAATTAGATCTTTAAGGATGACAACCCCTCCCCCCACAGCCCTCAGTGCCCTCAGTACTGATAACCCCCTCTTAGCCCTCAGTGCAAGGGTTGTAAGTTATGCCCTGGGGGCATATAAAGTTTTTATTGAAAGTGTTGTCGTATAAACTTCAAAAGGGCTCATTCAATTGAAAATTGAAAGGGCTAATGCCTTTTTTAATAGTTTAAAGTGATTGGATGGCGACTAACGCCCCTCTCACGCCCACCATTTTCCAAAACACATCCAATCAAAATTTGGAGACATCCATTTTGTTGAACGTAGTTGAAAGTTCTGGAAATTAGGTCTTTTAGGATGATAACCTCCTCAGAGGCCTCAGTCCAAGGATTGTAAGTTGTGCCCTGGGGGCATATAAGGTTTATACAGAAAAATGTTGTATAAATTATAGGCAGCGTGATCGTGCTGTCTAAGTAAAGAACAGGGACACTCGAGAACGAGACAAGAAACGGGGACTAAGTAAAGAGGAGGACACTCCCCCACAACCCTCAGGGCAAGGATTTTAAATTATACCCTGGGGGATATAAGAACAATGTTGGCATAATGTATTATTTATTAATTTTAACGTTTAAAGCAAGGCACTTCGTATAGAAGAAGTTGTCGTAGAAAATTCGAAAAAGGCTCATTCAATTGGAAATTGGAGTGGCTCGTGCCCTTTTTAATAGTCGAAAGTGATTGGAAGGCGACTAAGACCCCTTCCACGCCCACCATTTCCCGAAACACATCCAATCAAAATTTTTAGATAGCCCTTTTGTTCAGCGTAGTTGATTTCCTGATTTCCAGATAGAAATTATGTTTTTTAGGACAGTCCCCAAAAGCCCTTAGGGCAAGGGTTTTAAGTTATGCCCAGGGGGCATATAGGGTTTTTTATAGAAGGCGTTGTCGTAGAAACTTCAAAAAAGGCTCATTCGAATGGAAATTCAAAGGGCTAGTGCCCTTTTTAATAGTCAAAAGTGATTAGAGGGCAACTAACCCGCCTGTTACGTCGACCTTTTCCCCAAGCAAATCTAATCAAAATTTGAGATAGCCATTTCAGTCAACGTAGTTTTAAGTTCTGGAAATTAGGTCTTCGAGGATGGCAACCCCCCTCCCACAGCCCTTAGGGAAAGGGTTGTAAATTATGCCCAAGGGGAATATAAGGTTTTTATATTACGCGTTGTCGTAGAAACTTCAAAAAGGGCTCATTTTATTGGAAATTAAAATGGCTAGTGCCCTTTTTAATAGTCGAAAGTGATTGGAAAGCAACTGACACCCCTTCCACGCCCACCATTTTCCCAAACAGATCCAATAAAGATTATGGGATAGCCATTTTGTTCCACGCAGTTCAAAGTTCAGGAAATTATACCTTTGAGTAGGACACTCCCCCCAAAGTCTTCTGGGCAAGGGTTATAAGTTATGCCCTGGAGGTATATAAGGTTTTTATTCAAATATTTGTCCTAGAAACTTGAAAATGGGCTCATTCGATTGGAAATTCAAAGGGTTAGTGCCTTTTTAATAGTCGAAAGTAATTTGAGGGCAACTAACCCCCCTCTCACGCCCATCTTTTCTCCAAACACATCCAATCAGTATTTTATTCAAAGTAGTTGAAAGTTTTTTTAAATTAGGTCTTTAAGGATAACAACCCCTCCCCCCACAGCCCTCAGGGCAAGGGTTGTAAGTTATGTCCTGGGGGCATATAAGGTTTTTATTGAAAGCGTAGAAACTTCAAAATTGCTGATTCAATTGGAAATTGAAAGGGCTAGTGCCTTTTTTAATAGATGAAAGTGATTGGAGAGCGACTAACGCCCCTCTCACGCCCACCATTTTCCCAAACACATCCAATCAAACTTTAGAGATATCCACTTTGTTAACGTAGTTGAAAGTTCTTGAACTCATTCGATTGGAAATCAAAAGGCCTACTGCCTTTTTTAATACTCGAAAGTGATTGGAAGGCTTGACATTTTTATAGTAAAGATCGATTTGGGTATAATGTATTATTTTTCGTTGTTGTTGTTGTTTAGACTAGGGCACTTCGTATCGAAGGAGTTGTCGTAAAAACTTCGAAAAGGACTTATTCAATTGAAAATACAAAGTGCTGATGTCCTTTTTAATAGTCGAAAGTGATTGGAGGGAAACTAATCCCCCTTCCATTCCCACCCTCCCGCGCCCACCCTCCTACTTGCCCATTATGTTTAAAAACTAAATGTTGCCTTAAGATTAAATCAAAATGCACTGTGATAATGCTTATTCCCAATAAGGCATCTCAGCAGTATTCAAAGAACGACTGAGGGTACTATGTTCAAACTTTCGGGGCTACTTCTGCTCTTAAAATTTAACCGAATCAAAATAGCGTAACTTTATCCAAGCTATCAAAGAAAGTAAACAGATTTTTTTGCGAATGGTATCAATTTTCTATTTCAGGTCAACTAGAGGAGGTATGAAACTAAATTAAACAGTGTTATTTGTGTCCTGATTTTATACAAATAGCAGGCCAAACTATTAAGTCTTAAAAAACGAAAAGATTTTAAGTATTATTTTCTTTTTCCCTGAAAAGACGATGTCAATATAAAACGAACAGAAATTAATTAAAAATACTTTTTCCACAAAATAAGTTTTTCAAAGAAAAGTAAAGAGCTCAATTTAACAAAAATAAGCAAAAATAAAATCAAATAATCTACCAAGCGTGAAACTACCACAAATCAGCATCGATAAATAAATGACACCCAAAACGAACAGAAATTACAATAATTAACCGAGTCAAACTCAAAACGAGCAGAAATTAACCTAAGTTGGGTGCAAAAATCCTATACCTTCCCAAGGCCAGAACAAAAATTGAACTTGACTGAAAAATACAAATGAATGTGCATTGTCAGTTTAATATACATATACTGAAATTTAGTAATCAAATTGTTAATATTATTTGATTTATTAAAGTTATAGTAAAACACATATATATTTTTTGTTAAATTGAGTTCTTTACTTTTCTTTGAAAAATTTTTTGTGGATTTTTTTTTTTTAATCAATTCGGAAAAATAGCTCAATTGGAAAATCGAAAGACCTTACTGTTATTACACTATAGTGTTCCTTTCGAAAGAATCGGTATTTCTTTCTAAAGATTTGCGGTTGCTACCAAATCAAGTAAAACTTTCTTCTCCTATTTTGGGTAATTTGGAACAGGTTACGCTCCACCAAGATGGCTAGAATATCAAACCTTTAATAGGCTTCACAAGCCTTGAAATAAAGGCTAGAAAGTGTAGGTATTATACTGTTCAATAACAATAATTAGCCTATTCAGCACCTAAATACTATTACAAAATAGAATAGCCAAGGCTCAGGGTATTCTTTCACAGTTGAAAAAAAATTGGAAGAATAGGACGATAAGTCTGCAAACCAAGATTAGAATATTGGTAGCTACAGCAATGACAGGGGTCAAATACGGTTCTAAAGCATGGGCGCTCCGAAAAACGGATGAAGCTTGCGAGATGTTTTCCAGAGAAATTGCCAACGAACTGTTCTAGATACCTGGCAGACCGACCGTATTTCAAACAGCAGGCTGTACGAAAAGTGTGGTTCGATTCTGCTTGTTAAGGCTATAATGAAAGGTTGAGACGGTTATGGCAGGTTCTGCGAATGAAAATGACAGATTACCAAAGACTGTCATTTTCGGCCAACCATCTAGGGCTAGACGGAAAGCAAGTCGTCCACGGTTGGGGTAGCAGGATGTCATAAAAAAGGGAAGTGTGAACATCCTTTACAAATGGATTTTTTTTTTGGGGGGGGGAGGGGGCGGGGGGGCAAAAAAACTTTTTAAAACGTATAACAAATTATTTATAGTCATTTTGTTACGATTTAACGATTCGGACATGCATTTCGGGGGGGGTCAAACTTCCTGGGAGGGTGTAAAGAGGAAGGCTTTGAATAGATTGGGATGGAAGAGAGGCGTGCGAAGCTGTGATGATACCTAACGGTTTGGTGCTGCGGTGAGTTCTAAGTGGCACTAGTAGTAGTTAGTACTTATTCAAAAGTAAGAATAATAATTATAATGTAAGGTTCCCAAGTCAGAAACCTACTGTTTCCCTTTCATCAAACTGTCTCTACCCTGTGGCGTCACTGATGAGTGTCCCTTAACATACAAGGTAATTACAGATTAAGATCTAGATTAGGGACTATTGAGAAGGAAACATATCATGAAAAAAATTCTTACTTCATAATATGCAAAATAATTGTAGCTAACAAAAATTGCATGCAGTTTTGCTGCACTGTACCTCCCCTTTCTCCCTAACGTACATATATATATATATATATATATATATATATATATATATATATATATATATATATATATATATATATATATATATATATATATATATATATATATATATATTCTCATTGTCGCTTGTCTTCTAACTACAGACACTGTAAGCATCTTCTTGATGTCATGACGTCACCTCAGGTTTGTTACAAGCACCCTGGGAAAAATACACATTATCCCTAAAAGTTGACACCTATTTAGATCATTTGAATTCAAATTGAATTCATTCAATTAAATTGAATTCAATTGAAATCAAGAATTGAATTCATTCTTGGGTAAATTCAATTCTTCCTTACTATTATGCATGAAAGATCAACCATTTTATAGGATTTTTTTTTCTTCTGGAACTCGTTGTGATTCTCACTTTTGCTTTCATTTACGGTTCATTGGTTGTCAAATTTGTTCTAGAACCTTGTCTCACTTGCGCTTAATTTCCGCGAATCATTACCTCAGACTTTTTTAAACAAACGAATAAAAAAAAAAAACATATTTTACTAACCGAACGTAAAGAGTGACATTAAAACTTAAAACGAACAGAAATTATTCCGTATATGAAAGGCACTGTTTCCTCCTAAAAAAAGTCAGACTTTAACGTCAAGAGGGCGTTGAGGAGGAAACAGCCCCTTTCATATACTGAATAATTTCTGTTCGTTTTAAGTTTTAATGTCGCTCCTTACTTTCAATCAAAAACACTTGTTTTTTTATATAATTTCTGAACTTTTTTGAATTAATGCAGGTTTTGAATTTGGCTCACCGTGCATGAATAATTAAAACAAAATTTGCATATTAATTTTACCTTTTTTGGCAAGACGACTTTCTCAAAATTATTCCGTATATGAAAGGGCCTGTCCCTTCCTCAGCACCTCGCTCTTTACGCCAAAGTTTTTTATTCTTTTAAAAAGTAGCGTTGTGAGAAAGAGCCAAACTTTAGCGTAAAGAGCGAGGCACTGAGGATGGGACAGCTCCTTTTATATACGGAATAATTTCTGTTTGTTTTAAGTTTTAATGTCACTCCTTACTTTCAGTAAAAGAAACTGTTTTTAATTTAATATCTGAACGTTTTTGAATTACTACAGATTTTGAATTTGGCTCGCCTTGCATGAATAATTACAATGAAATTTGCATATTAATTTTACTGTTTTTTTCACTAAATGGCTATCTTAAAATTTTGATCGGACGATGTTGAGAAAAAAGGGGCGGGGGAGTAAACACGCATCCATGATCTTTATTCTGGCAAAAAATACAATGTTCCACATTTTTGCAAATAGGAGCATGAAACCTGTACATTAGTTCTCTGATAGGCTGAATCTGATAGTGTAATTTTCATTAAAATTTTATTACTTTTAAAAGGTTTTTACCCCTTTTTAGAAAATAAGGCAAATATTCTCATGCTCGTTACTTTTGATGGTTAAGACTAAACTTGATGAAACTTATATATTTAAAATCAGCATAAAAATCCAATTCGTTTGGTGTATCTATTTGTATCAAACTAAAATCTGTTAAAAAGTCCTACTATCCTTACTTCAGCGAAGTTCAACCAGAATTGGTACATAAAGCAAAATGAAAAGAGACAATTCATTTATGAGAAATAAACATTATTAAGAACACGTGCCCAATGCTAATCTTGCCTTTTTTGCAGTTAACATCAAAGGTCTTTTTGTAACAATTTCAATGGTATTGTCTATTTGATTTTCAATGTAATTTGTTAAATTACTTTTTATAGAACTAATATTTCTTTTGATTCTTCTGTAAGTAGCCCTGTTTTTGATAACCTCAGCCATAGAGTATTTTTTTGAAAAAGAAACCTCTCTCATTAGCAATAACTTAGGCATAAAACAGGTTGTTCGAGAAACAATTGAAATTGGATTCTAAACAAATAATAATATTTCTTTAAACAAGGATTTGAGGAAGTATTCACTAAATGCTTTATACACAAATTTAGTTAATTGCCTAAGTTACAATTGTTCTCAAAAATCTGGTCAAAATAATCTAACGTGTGAATTCTCTTAGACATAGTCGCTGCATACGTTCTAATGCAAAATTAACTCAGATCGGAACATTTAAGAATAGTGATGTTTTTCCCCTTGTAAAGCCCGGATCGAACTATCGACCTTCAGGTGGAGAGTTGTTCCCAGTGCTTAGGTCTATAATTCCAGTCATCAGAAAGTTCATTGAAAATATATTAAGGCCCTGGGAGATGGAAACGAATTTTCTCAAAGTCTTGACCTTTCCAGATCATTTTTCACACTGGAAAATGTTGTGTATCAATTTTCATTAAAAAAAAGCATAGTGCTGTTTTTGCGAAAAAATACATATACAAACAATTATTGCTCGTTTAATTAGATAGATGTACATTGAATATTAAAAATACACACACGTTTATCATAAGATTGGCAGCGAGGCAACTAAACCTTTCAAAAGACGGTACAAAATCTGTGATTTTTCCTTTCAAATTTCAACCACCAATCTAAAGTTTTATAAGACCCAGCTTTAGTATATTTTATAGTTGGAGGTATCTATCCTAACTCAAAAATTGCCTAAGGTTTACCTTAATGAGTTCCTTCCCTAGTTCATCCTCACTATCAAAATTTATATTTTCCTTCTATCATTACTTTAAGATATTTGTTCTACTTCTAAATGTTTTCTTCATCTAGGGAATTCAATGCAGTGGCACCGCCGAAAATGTGGTACTTCCTTAAATGCGTCAACTTGCTGCTGGCCGCAAAACAAATTCGTTCTGGCTACCCTACAAGGATTCTTGGGAATTGTTTCACTAAGCGTTATGGAATTGCAAACAACTACTCCTTCAAAGCGTTTATGTTGGTCCCTTTCTTATTTGAGCTGCGGACACTTATGGACTGGGTATTCACAGCAACAACAATGTCGTTGTCTGAGTGGTTTAAATTAGAAGTCATATTTGGAAATATTTTTGAACTGAAGGTACGTTTTTTCCGGTTTGATTGGAGTCTCAACCAAAACAAAAAAAGTTAAGTGAGAAAAAGATTTTTTGCATTCATGTGCACGGTAAATTGAATTCAGCTCCAAAACAATTTTGGTATTGTCTTTTGTTTTTGATCCCTGCTAAGCTTAAAGAAAATTTTCTCTATTGCAAGTAAATTGTAGAAGGATTTTTCTTATTTCGAGATTCAAGGTGCCAGATTCTGTGGTAGATTTGATATTCAGCTAGCTCTTTAAACTTACGGTATTATTCTTTTTAGCAATTAATCAAAGATCTTTCCCGAAAAATTTCTTGGAATTCTCTCCTTTGAAGCATTCTTAACCATTGGAAGTACCAAAGATGAAAAATAAAGATTTTTTGCCTCCTACCTGTCAATTCCAACGCCAATACGTCAAATACAACCTGAAAAACGCAGTTTTCTTAAAAACATTTACTTGCTTCAAAGTTTTGAGCTTTTTGGGCAGTACCACGTTTTCGTCAACGTTCAACAGTCAAAATAAATCTACAAATTAATTTGTTAAACGACACTTCTTGTCCGTAAAAGTTCAAACATTGAATATCACTAGGTACCCAAAAGCAACCGCACTTTCAAATAAAAACTAGACTTTCTTAAGCTCTCTAATGCTATTTGATTTTAGCTTACTTTTTACTGCTTTTACTCGGGTTTCTTTTTTAGATCTGACATCCACTAAGAGTGCAAGCTCCTTAACTGCATTTAGAGGTCCCTTTCATTAAAATTAATTAAAAAAAAACTTTTTCCACAAAATAAGTTTTTCAAAGAAAAGTAAAGAACTCCCTTAAACAAAAATGAGCAAAAATAAAATCAAATAATCTACAAAGGTCGAAACTACCACAAATCAGCATCGATAAATAAATGAAACCAAAAACGAACAGAAATTAAAGTAAATAACCGAGTCAAACTCAAAACGAGCAGAAATTAACATAAGTTGGGCGCAAAACGCCTATGCCTTCCCTAGGTCAAAACAAAATTTGCACTTTACTGAAAAAAAATACAAATGAATGTGCATTGTCAGTTGAATATACATATACTAATATTTAGTAATCAAAATGTTAAAATTATTTGAATTATTAAAGTTATAAAAGTAAAAACATTTATATTTTTTTCAGTAAAGTGCAAATTTTTTTCTGGCCTTGGGGAGGCATAGTTGTTTTGCGCCCAACTTATGTTAATTTCTGCTCGTTTTGAGTTTGACTTGGCTATTTATTTTAATTTCAGTTCATTTTGGGTTTCATTTATTTATTGATGCTGATTTGTGGTAGTTTCGAGCTTGGTAGATTATTTGATTTTATTTTTCTCTTTTTTTGTTTAATGGAGTTCTTTACTTTTCTTTGAAAAATTTACTTTGTGGAAAAAGTTTTTTAATTAATTTCTGTTCGTTTTATATTGACACAGTCTTTTCAGGGAAAAAGAAACTAACACTTTAAATCTTTTCGTTTTTTAAGACTTTATAGTTTGACCTGCTATTTATATGCTGGAGAAAAATTTTCAGCAATTTTTAACAAAATACACCCTTTTAAAAATCTGAACACAAATAGTACTGTTTAACTTAAGTTTCATATCTCCTCTAGTTGACCTGAAATGGAAAACTTGATACCGTTCGCAAAAAAATTTGTTTACTTTCTTTGATAGTTGGATACACTTACATTATTTTGATTTGGTTGAATTTTAAGAGCAGAAGTAGCCTCGAAAGTTTGAACATAATACCCTCAGTGGTTCCTGGGATACAGCTGAGATGCCTTATTGGGAATTAGCATTATCACAGTGCATTTTGATTTAATCTTGAGGCAACATTTAGTTTTTAAAAATAATGGGCAAATGGGAGGGTGGGAGTGGAAGGGGGATTAGTTGCCCTACAATCACTTTCGACTATTAAAAAGGGCATCAGCCCTTTCTATTTTCAATCGAATGAGCCCCTTTCGAAGTCCTCACGTCAACTCCTTCGATACGAAGTGCCCTGGTCTAAACAACAACAACAACAAAAAATATTGCTAATCACTTTCGCCTATTAAACAGGGCACTAGCCCTTTGAATTTCAAATCGAATGAGCCCTTTTATGTAGTTTCTACGACAACATCTTCTATAAGAACCTTATATGTCCCCCAGGGCATAACTTAAAACCCTTGCCCTGAGGGCTGTGGCGGAGTATCCTCCTCAAAAAATATATTTTATATCTGTAAATCAACTACGCTGAACAAAATGGCTATCTCAAAATTTTCATTGGATGTGTTTGGGGGAATTATGGGCGTGGGGGGGGGGAATAGTTGCCCTCCAATCGCTTTCGACTATTAAAAAGGACAGTACCCCGTTGAATTTCCAATTGAATGAGCCTATTTTGAAGTTTCTACGACAACGCCTTCTATAAAAACCTTATATGTCCCCAGGGCATAGCTTAAAACCCTTGCCCTGAGGGTTGTGGGGTGTCCTCCCAAAAAAATATTTTCTATCTGGATATCAACTACGCTGAACAAAATGGCTATCTCAAAATTTTGATTGGATGTTTTTTGGGGAATGATGGGCGTGGGGGGGACTAGTTGCCCTCCAATCACTTTCGACTATAAATAAGGGTACTAGCCCTTTGAATTTCCAATCGAGTGAGCCTGTTTCGAAGTTTCTACGACGACGCTTTCTATAAAACCTTATATGCCCCAGGGCATAACTTAAAACCCTTGCCCTGAGGGTTTTGGGGGAGTGTCCTCCTCAAAAACATATTTTCTATTTGGAAATCAACTACGCTGAACAAAATGACTATCAATAAAATTTTGATTGGATGTGTTTGGCGGAATGATGGGCGTGGGGGGGCTAGTTGCCCTCCAATCACTTTCGACTATTAAAAAGGGCACTAGTCACTCCAATTTCCAATTTAGTGACCCCTTTTCGAAGTTTCTATGACGACTCCTTTGATGCGAAATGTCCGGGTATGGAGAAAAACAAAAAAACAATAAACAACACATTGTGCCCATATTGTTCTTTACTTAGGCAGCGCTAGCGCGCTACCTATGAAAAGGTGGGCGTGAGAGGGGGATTAGTTACCGTCCAATCACTTTCAACTATTAAAAATGGCACTAGCACTTTGAATTTCCAAACAAATGAACCTTTTTTGAAGTTTCTATGACAACACCTTCTATAAAAACCTTATATGCCCCCAGGGCATAACTTAAAACCCTTGCCCTGAGATTTGTGGGGGAGTGTCCTCCTCAAAAACATATTTCTATCTGGAAATCAACTACGCTGAACAAAATGGCTATCTCAAATTTTGATTGGATTTGTTTGGGGGAATGATGGGCGTGGGGGGGCTAGTTGCCCTCCAATCACTTTCGACTATTAGAAAGGGCACTAGCCCTTTGAGTTTTCAATTGAATGAGCCTTATTTGAAGTTTCTACGACAATGCGTTCTTTAAAAACCTTATATGCCCCCAGGGCATAACTTAAAGCCCTTGCCCCGAGGATTGTAGGGGAATATCCTCCTAAAAAAGATATTTTCTATCTGGAAATCAACTACGCTAAACAAAATGGCTATCTCAAAATTTTTATGGGATGTGTTTGGGGGAATATTGGGCGTGGGGGGGGGGCTAGTTGCCGTCCAAAAACTTTAGACTATTAAAAAGGGCACTAGCTACACCAATTTCCAAACGACTGAGCCATTTTCTAACTTTATACGACAACTCCTTCGATACGAAGTACCCGGGTTTGGAGAAATAAAAAAAAAAAAAAAAAAAAAAAAACACACTGTGCCCACATCGTTCTTTACTTTGGCAGCGCTAGCGCGCTGCCTATGATTGAAATCTTAATTTTGCTTTGTTATTCAAAAAATAAATAATATTGTTTAGTAAGTTTTGACATAACCAATTCAAAAATCAAATATTCTTTGCACTGTCGTTGGTGCTTTAAGTTTTGCTAGTCTTATTATTTCTTAGATTCGTGCTTCCTTAGAGACATGAGTTATAACGACATTTGTTTGTATGTTTTGGACGTACTAACTCGGTTTGAGGGGGATATACAGGTTCATAATTCACAACAATATCCGTTACCTATGAAGTGCTAATATATTGTCTTTTATATTTTCAACATTTTCTAGTATGGTATAAAAAAGATAAATAATTACGAACTTCTAAATAACAAAGAAAATTATAATGCTGAAAGACAAAAAGAGCATATGCTTTTCTTGTAGCACATTTTCCCAATGCCGGAATTCCAAGGTGCTTGAACTTGTATCCAAAGTAAGGTCTTTTATTGAAATTTTAAAGAAAATATAATTTTATTCAATGAATTGCATAAATGGCTTTAATTTGTTTGTGGTTTGAATTTTTGCTTCTTGTAGTGTGAAAGGACAAAGGAGGAAAGATACCCACACAAAAGCGGTGAACCACGACGTCAAGGATTAAAGTACTTGCTAGGTGGCTCTCGCTTACTTGGAATCGTTGCGATCATATGGTTTCCGTTGGTTCTATTTGCCCTTGGTAACACTGTTGGAATGCCTAATCCACCTTTACAAGTTGAAGTAACACTTAAAATTGAGTCGTACGAGCCACTCTTCAGAAGCTTAGGAACTAAGTTTAGTAAAATGAGGTAAGATAAGTTCTTTTCAATTTATACAGAATATAAAAATGATATGGGATAGTTTTCATGAATGAAGAAATATTTTGCGGGACTCGATACTAAATATGCACAGAAGCATATTTCGTCATTGTCACTCCTATAAGTTGTACCAGAAATTTGACGCTTCTGAGTTAATACAGATTAGTATAGATATTTTATATATATCGGGAAAATCTAAATTTCATTAAAAGTACGTGTTTAATATAGAATCTTTAGCCGCGATAGTGTTGACATACACACCCCAAAAGTCAGAAGAGACGAGCCATTATAAAAATGGTTTAAACATGTCCTCATCGGATAAAGGTTTGCTATAGTTTGCTTCACTATTGTACTTTACGTAGTTTTAGTATATTATATTGTCATACGGGGCTTACTTTTTCGCTTAGCCATAGTAATATTCATAGGAATCTTTTCATAAAAGAAATTTATTCGCAGGAAAATATATTAGTCTAAATGCTTTATTTTATCAATTAGTCAAAAAGCTTTATTTTATTAGTTTCAAACAAGTTCTTTTTTCTTTTTCTTCTCATTGGCCTTGTTGTTTACATTTTAATAAACTCCTTTAACACTAACAACCTTAGTTTATTCAGATTTCTGTATACTCATATACTAAGCTACTTTAGTCAAAAGAATTAATTTTATTAATTGTAAACAATTTTTTTTTTTGCTCGTTAGCCTTGTTTTACACTTTCATACACTCCTGTAACGGTCCTAAGCCTTTAAGTATGATCATAGACAAAGTCATATTAGTCAAAAGATATTATTTTAATAATTTCAAACAATTTTTTTTCTTTTACTGATGTTTAGCATTGTTTTAACATTTTTGTATGCTCCTTTAACGCTCGTAACCTTAGTTTTTCAACTTTAAGTGCATTCATACAGCAAGCCATATTAGTCAAAAGACTTTATTCTTTTAATTTCTAACAAGTTCTTTTTTTTCTTTTACTGCTCATGAACATTGTTTTTACATTTTCATGTACTTCTTTAACACTCCTAACCTTAGTTTTTCCGGCTTTATGTATTCTCACACGCCAAGCCATATTAGTCAAAAGACTTTATTCTTTTAATTTCAAACAATTTTTTTTTCTTTTGCTGCTCATGAACATTGTTTTTACATTTACATGTACTTCTTTAATACTCCTAACCTTAGTTTTTTCCGGCTTTATGTATTCCCATACGTCAAGCAATATTAGTCAAAAGGCTTAATTATATTAATTTCAATAAAGTTCTTTTTCCTTTTACTGCTCATTAACCTTTTTTAATGTTCATTTTAGCCTCAGAGTGTCGTTGCGCTAGGGGCCTTTCACGA